>NC_056745.1:740481402-740636402 GCF_019279795.1 Protopterus annectens | reverse complement strand
AAAAATATTCCTTGAAGGCGAAAGCCGAGGTACCAGATACACCAGTAAAGAGTTTTTTGCTATACTTCCTGGTGTGGTGTGTTTTTCGTATTGTGACTTTCTTGTGCTGGTTTCTCAAAGATATGAGCCAGACAACTGGACATCCTATGAATATGTGGACATAATATGACATTAGGGAAACTACACTGAGCTGGTAAGCATGTTGCCAAGCAGACTGACACAACACTACCCCAAATCAGCTATGCGTAATTAAACATGCATTTGCAAATATATCAGGCAGTACAGGGATGTAACAGCACTGTAAAACAGACACCGGTATGAAAGTGCAAACCCAGAACCAATTCCACCACAGTCACAGTGACATACCAGTAAGCCAAATGAACACTAGAGTATAACAACTGTGTGAACAGAAATATCATGTTTGCCACTCACACACTACATCTACATATACACTCCCAAGTCACAGTATAGTAGGAATCCTGAGGTGGTACGGGACATGTCTCAGTCTGCTCCTACAAACATATACAGCCGATAGACCACCAGAAACTGGAGCAGCATGCACAGTCAGATAGAAAAGGACCCATGACACTTGCATCTACCCCGTCACTACACAGCCCAACTAACATTTACACACTACACTGCTACACAATCCTGACAATCTGTTAACAATTGCCAGACATACACAGACCTATCAACTGTACAGATTCCCACAGAATGTCCAGGCTTTGTCCTCAAATATATGGCCTCTTCCTCATAACATGTCTGGCATTCTGCTTGGGATGATATCAGGAATGAAGGCACTAAATAATGATATACCATACCTATCAACCACTTACTGCATGACATCTGGACAAAGCCTGACATAACTGGGGGAAGGTCAAAGGCCCCAAAACAGGGGATATTTGAAATATTGCTGTTATAAACTGAGGAAGTTGCTGGTGTTACAGGGTTTGTTGTAGCATATCTTTTCTGAGGGATATAGGTTCATAGGTTCATAGGTTCATAGGTTCATACTAGGCTATCTGCCCAAGGGCATTTATAAGCCTAGCCCATAGTTATGTGGCTTTCGCCACCCCTTTAGTTTGAATAAAAACTATGCCTATCATTTTGCTGTGCCTCTGTCAAGCAGTGACACTGAAGTAATCCCTGGGGTATATCTGCAATCTCCCATCCATTGGTCAAGATTCCTCTTGAACAAGGCCAGAGAGGTACTCTGCCTCACATGTACCGGGATTTTGTTCCACAGCATAGGGAGTCTCTGGGTGATGAATCTGTCTTTCCAGCACGTTCTATTTATAACCATGTCAAGGTTTAAGTCTCCCGCCCTTGTGGTTCTGAGGGATCTAGATTTTTTGAGGTGAAGCATATTCATCAAATCTGGGTTTGACATGGCCTTATATGTCAGGCACAGGTCACCTCTGAGCAAGCGGTATGAGACTGAATAGAGCTGGAGTTCTTTCAGTCGGGCAGCATAAGACATATTTTTGATACCCTTTATCCTTTTGGTGAGGAACTTTTGGGGCCTTTCAAGCTGCAGCAGGTGTCTGGTCAGATACATTCCGAATGGGGCATTGTACTCAATCATAGGTCTAATGAGTGATGAGTACAGGGGGACGATGACCTCCCTTGATCTAGATGTGAATCCCTTCATGATCAGGTGGGTGATATAGAAGGTTTTCCTAACTACTTTAGCAACATGAGTGTCAAACGAAAGGCTACTGTCAACCTGGGTCCCCAGATCTCTGATGACTTTTTCTGTGCTCAGTGGATTGCCACCTATATGGTAGCTAGGGGTAACCTTGTTTTTCCCGAAGGGTATGACTATGCATTTTTTGGCGTTTAACTTCAGGCCATGGCTCTGGCACCAGTTGGATATCTGTGTCAGATGTGTTTTCGACTATGGCGCCCAGTTTGCAGTCATCTGCAAACTTTGTCAGCCATAACCCTCCTGTGTTTGCTTGTACTTCAGAAAAGTAGATGCCGAACAAGAGTGGACCCAGGACTGAGCCCTGTGGGACACCACTTGTAACAGGCTTTGAGTCTGACATGGCTCCAACAACTCTGACCCTGTGGGTTCTGTCACTTAGCCAGTTTGCAACCCATCTTGTGATGTATGGGTTTACATTCAAGCTGATGAGTTTTTCGATGATACCTGAGTGGGGTATTGTGTCGAAGGCCTTTGCCAGGTCGAGGTAGGCTGTATGGACTGCCTTTCCCTCATCAATGGCCTTGGTGACTGTCTCGAAAAAGTCAACCAAGTTTAAGAGGCAGGATCTGCCTTTGAGAAAGCCAAACTGGGTTGGATCCAAAGTCTGCAAGTTCCCTATGTCTTTATTTATGAGTTCCATTATGATCCTCTCCATGGCTTTGCAGATAAGGCTTGTCAAGCTAATGGGGCGGTAATTTCCAGGGTCTGTGGAGGCACCGCCCTTATGAAGTGGGACCACAGTCGCCGTGCGCCACTCTTTGGGTACGTATCCTGAGGTGAGGCTAAGATTAAACAGCTGTCCTAACTGTGGGTTTAATTCCTCGTTGAGTTCATGAAGCACACAGCCGGGGACACCATCCGGTCCCATGGATGCTATGTTTTTTGCCTTAGTGAGGGCAGTTCTCACCTGGGCGTTGGAGATGTTTGGGGGGCTACAATCCTCTGGAATAGATATCTCTCCTTTTGGGAGAAGTTTGCACTGAACCTGTCAGCCAGTATGTTGGCAATGTGTGTAGGTTCAGTAATTTTCACATCATTTTGAACTAATTCTGAGCATATCTGGGAGTTTCCTCCTAGGTTTCTAACATAGCTAAAGAAGGCCTTATGATTCTCTTTGGAGTCCTTGGCGATTTTTCTCTCAAAATTTGCCTTGGATGATTTTATGAGAGCTCTTAGTTTTTTACTTATAATGATCAAAGGTGTCTTACCTTTCAAGGATTTTGCTCTATCTTGTAGTAGCTTCCTCCTTTTGTTGTAGAGCTTGTTTATGGCTGGGGTCCACCAGACTGGACGCTTGCCTTTGGTACAGAGAGTCTTAGTTTTGTTTGGGATTGCCTGATCCATGCAGTCCTGTAGGTGCTGGTAGAAGGCATTTGTAAGTGATTCAGCGGTTTGAGTAATGTTTACCACTGGCTCAGGGGCCTTAAAGGAGACCACACTAGTTTTAGAAGTGTGAAATCGGCTTTTGAGAAGTTTTTCACTGTGGTCTTTTTGTTTCAGGTGGGGCGGGATGAGGACCTCCAGCGAGATTAGTTTATGATCTGATCTCACCAGTGAGGGGTATACTTCTGGTGTTGAACATTTTGATCCCATGTTCGTGATGATGAGATCAAGTATGTTTTCTCCTCTTGTGGGGATGGTGACTAGTTGTTCCATGGCATTTGAGTTTATGAACTCCAGGAATCTTTGGGTTAGAGTGTTCGGGCTTGAGTAGTGTTCCCAGTCTATATTAGGGTAGTTGAAGTCACCTAGTATGATGGTGTTTGGAGATACATTTATCCCTCCAATGTTTTCAGGAAGGCCATGTGAGGTTCCTGAGTTTGAGAGGGTGGCCTGTAACATGCTACAAATTGCAGAGCAGTCTTGCCTATGGTTAATTGCACCTGGATGGTCTCCGATGCATCGTGCGTTGCCACCAACCTTGAGGTGTGGGTGTCCTTTATGAATATGGACACCCTCCTTTCTTGGTGTTGTCCGGATTTTGGGGCGGAACGCATGATATGAGGTGAAACCTGTTAGTGCTGGGGTGCTCTCAGGAGCCTTGAACCAGGTTTCTGTCACAGCACAGACATCGATGTTCTCCATATTGAGAAGGGCCTCGAGTGCGTGCATCTTGAGATTGAGACTTCTGGCATTGAGCAGCATTACCCTTAGTTTTTTTCCTTTTGGTGTTCTAGGGTGGTAGGTTTAGAATTTGAGCCTTGCCTAAAAAGGCACTATGGGGTGGCAAGAGCCTTTGCCAATATCCGGAAGCCCAGGGTGACAGGTGCAAGCCGTCCCTTGCGAAGCAGCGTGGCTTGTCCAGCATGTCATCCCAGGCAGACAGACATTGGATCCCCTTTGAATGACACCAGAATTTAAGCCAATTATTAAAGCTGATCATCTTATCACTGTATTGTGGCATCATTCTAGGTGAAGGTAGGATACTGCTCAAGGTCAGGGTCATACCTGCCTGGGCTACATAATCAGAGAGCTCCTCGATGTCCCTTTTCATGTAGTCCAAGGAGGTCGTCTCAGGTCGTTGACACCAGCGTGGACAATGACTGAGTCGTGCTTGTACCTGCTGTTGAGAGACCTGAGTGCTTGCGTTATGTGGCGGATTCTAGCGCCCGACAGGCAGCTTACTGTGACCTTCTCTTTACTCAGTCTGGTGGCGGGACGTCAGTGTGTCTGACTATGGAATCACCAATGACAAGTGTGTCTGGCATTTTGTTTGGCCTTAAGGGCTGTGACTATTTGACACTCTGACTGTGTGGTCTATGTGTTGCATGTGTTGGGTCGTGAGGTGGTAGTTGTTTGGGTGTCTGCTTTGGTGGCCTCTGCTGTTTTGGTAAATTTTTGATCAGAGCCTCCGAGTATGTCTTTGTGTGAGTATGTGTATGATTTGAAGTTGTGATGGTACCATGTGTGACTGGGTATGTATTGTGTGTGGTTACCTTCTCCTCCTGTCTGGTCTTGCCAGTCCTATGTTGAGAGAGCTCAGTCTCCAGTTTGGCCGTATAGTTGCATCTCTCGCATGTATTTGTGTTTTGTGGGAGAAGGAGAGGATTGTCTGTGTACATGAGGCAGTTGTAACATTGCCTCAATATTCCCAGGTTCACCAGTTGAGCTGGAGAGGACACTAGCAACTGATCCTCGACATACTAGAAGTAGTAGATAAAGAGACTTTCAAAGGACTCCGGGGGAAGTGGGTTTTAGGCTGGTGGGGTACTATCTATAATAAGAGTGCTTTATCAAGGTGCAAGTACTGTAGGAGTAAGTGCTAGGCTTTACAGATAGAGAATAGTCTACTTGGGAATCAAGTAGAGATGAACTTTTCAGTTATAGGATATGCTGGTTAGATCAGCAGTACAGCTCGAGGAAGGTAGTTTTAAGGGAAAATTGGAAGAGTGGAATTTAGATGGCCCAAATAGTTTAACCTTGTTTAACCGCTGCTCTTGTGTGCAACAGTGGTAACTCAGGCTAAATCGGCTACAGCGTTTAGCGTGTTTTATAGCAGGGGGCTGAAGGGAGCTAGGAATTGGCCCAAAACGACCAATGGACTACTAGTTTCTGGCTGAAACTTCACCAAATCAGACAAAAGGCCGCTCAGTGCTTCCCACTCCCACTGGTAAGCAAAGAAACTTCCCTCCTTCCTAATAAGGCAATGGATCAGTAACAGGAACTAAAAACAAAGCCCAGGGATCAGCAACTCTGAAACTGGACTACTCTAGTTCAGTAAGGCGGGAAAACAAGAGATTTTTTGTTTTATTACAGAGACAAGGAAAAAACAGACAGTAAATGCTATAAATGCTGTAAATCGGCTAGCGCACTTTAGTGTGTAGCCTACAGAAACAATTTGCAACAATTAGTAACTTAAAGTGCAATAAATAGTGTAAAATGCAGAAATCACTTAAAGTAGCAATAAAACAGGCGAAATGCAGTCGCTAGCTTAAATAACAGTGGGAAAGCCACAAAAATACTTATATCTGGTAGAAAGTCACTCTTTTAGCTCTCTGCTGCTTGGATCACTCTGCAGGCCACCACGAGGATCTGTGCTGAGTTGGTACAAGCTGGAAAACGCGTGTTTAGCGTGTTTTATAGCAGGGGGCTGAAAGGAGCTAGGAATTGGCCCAAAACGACCAATGGACTACTAGTTTCTGGCTGAAACTTCACCAAATCGGACAGAAAGGCTGCTCAGTGCTTCCCACTCCCACTGGTAAGCAAAGAAACTTCCCTCCTCCCTAATAAGGCAATGGGTCAGTAACAGGAACTAAAAACAAAGCCCAGGGATCATATGAAGTCAGAAACACAAACAGATGTTAGAACTTACTGACTGCAATCCCCAGAGTATGCTACTGATTTGCCAAGAACAAAAACTTTCTGAGGAACAGACCAAACATAAGAGTCAAACCTCTGTCCATTCTGTGGATAGCCCTACAGTTGAGAGTTATGTCAACCACATAACACTGTCAGACTTAAAATCACGCAGAAAATCCATGTCCACACAAACCCTGTTAAACTAGCATCAATCCAACTGTATAACAGCAATACTTACATTCTTTCCCTAAGTCTGGAACCTTTTCCCCCTATTTTGTTGGGTTGTCTCCACATTATTTGTTGTAAGAGGTATTTCCAACTACCGTCTGTGATGCTGTTGTTCACACACCTCCATAGTCATAGGAAAAGGGGCAGCACTAACATGAAGTACTCAATTATAGGAGTGTGTTGCCATGCCAGTGGCTATAGGAATAACAACACAGCTGTTCTGCATGCAGTTAGCAAGTGGGGACACCAACTGGTGCACAGGCCATCACCTGCTCATGAGCATTACCTACAAAAGGCAAGCTGCTGCCTATGCAAAACAGGTGTATACCTCTACATCTGTATACAGAGAGAGAGAGAGAGAGAGAGAGAGAGAGAGAGAGAGACAGAAACAGAAACACAAATCAAAAGCAAAATCAACACTTGGAAAAAAAAGTATATCAAACAAGTAAGCTTCTAATGGAATGCAGTAGGAGGTATGTAATAATGGGAAATAGGAAATTAAAAAAATAGGTCTCAACAAGACTTGCTGTACTGATATACTGCTGATCAGCATCTATGGCCATAGAATCTGGGTCTGTCTGCAGTGCATAGATCACAGCTCAGGCCCCTGAGTCAACCCAGGAAAGAATGGCTCACATATGACTACTAATGGAGTGTCTGTTGAACAATACTGACTGTGATACTGCTAGGCCATCTACTGGGATGTTGTAGATATCCATATGTTACTTGTGAATACAACTATGATAAACATGTTTGTCTCACAAATCTGAGAGACCTATACAGGGTATGTGCATAGTAAACTACTGTTGCAGATGTGTGTGGTGTGTGTTGAACTGCATGTGATATACTGAGCTCATACCATTAAACTGTCCAGTGTTATGCACAGTGACCATATGTGTGCCTCATATTTGTAGTAATTTACTCATATAGTTGTGTTATGTCTGGTAAATCATTGGCAAATCTGTAAAGACTGACATTAGAACATAATAGCATACATGTGTGCGTCAGACATCCTCCAGCGTATTTCTGTGAATGCAAATCCTACTGTGCTATCACCTGACTTAAGTGTGTTACAGCAATATTAATAAAGTGTCATTAATTGTGGGCCATTACCCCCCCCCCCCATTCATGTGTGCTGTCCTCCAGATGTCCTGCTCTAACAGGTTGAGAGGTATGACTGAGCAACAAGAGTGTAAATACAGTGTGCTATACTGACATAGAGCAGAAATGTATATCGGGTATTACCTGAGCACATGTATATATGGGTAGGTGTACCTGGAAGCCTCGTAACAACAGACATGAGATGCAAAACATCAGGTAAATAACCTGTTCATGTTGTACACGAGTGTAATCTTCGTTTCTGTGCATCCAACAGACATAAATTTATGCAGATACTGGTTGTTGCATCGCCCTGACACAGACATGGGTACTAGAATAAGCATGATTATCAGGTTGAACTTGGAGAGGTGTCCAACTGTGTTAGGACCGTGTGTCCATGCCTACTACAAACAGCTATATGAGCACCTACATAGCTGTATGGACTCAGCAATACCGGACTCGTAAAACCTGCATCCACCAAGATAGAGTAATCCCCTTTGCTGGACAGCAGCAGTACACAAACTACATAATCAGCCACTGTACTGGCTGTACAGGGTCAAATAGGAGCAGGCACCAACTTGGAAGCAAGTCAACCTTTGATTGAACAAGCATATAAGGTCACAGGTGAATTACTGTAAGGCTAACTATGAGTACAAATTGGGCACATCCACCAAGGCCAACCACAAGGCTGTCTTCACATATGTCTTCAATCCAGGCAACAACCCAACCCACCCTGTAGTTGTGGTCAATCACACCACATACATACACACCATAGCTATAGCCAACCCTCTGCAGACAGGTTAAGGGAAAACATCTCCCCCCTGTCCCACCATCAGTATAGGTGGATAAGCACAGCACCCGCACCCCTCCCCTCATCATCAGGGAGTAGGTCCATAATGCCTAATCTAAGGCAACAAACGTAAGTCTCCATAGGACCTGATAACATCCCTGTCTGCATCCTAAATGAACTCAGGCATATGCTCCCAGCTCCATTACACATTGTATGCAAGCAAAGTTTGAGCACCATTGACATCCCATCGCAAGGAAGATGGCCACTGTCATCTCTCTGTACAAAGGTGAATGATGAATGGTGGATTATGCAATTTACTGGCCCTCACTGGGGGGAACATGACACATCAGGACCAGGAGTGCAATGCAAGATCATACTGTGCTGATAGATGACAGGGGCATGATGTGGTCATAAGTGGTGGCTACTGCTAGTCAATGTTGATGTGCAGGTTCTGTAAATAATGTTGACCAATGTATGAGGTCCTGTGATGTGTTTCCCTGCTTATGTCTTCCAGGTGAAATGCAGCTTGCTAGACAGCCGGCATACACAGCAGCTGAAACTACAGCCATTACAGATATGATCATCTAGCACCATGGAGTGATGTTTGGCCATAGCCAACAGAATATGCAGGAGCAGACCACCCTGTGAGAGGAGCTTGCCAACAGAGTAAAGAAAGTGGCCCACCATGGACGCATACATGATCAGGTCAGGCATCGGGTGACTGACTTGATATGCCATGCCCGGCAAAGGGCTGCTGCCGTGGCCAGGGACCATACTGCCACAGATGAGGGTCCCGCTATGCAGGCCCCACTTACACCAATGGAGGAGCTCCTTGCTAACCTTGGGGCAGCCACCATATGCCAGCAAACTCAACACACACAAGTCGTGGAGGTGGGTGGCACCCAGACAACAGGCGAGGAGCATCCAGGTAATGCCCCAGTGGACACAGTTGAATACTGTAGCACTCATACTGGCTTCCATAGAGTATCTAGATGCATGTCAGGTCAAACTGCATTTGTGGGTGGGGTTTTGTAATGCACACAAGTGCACATCTATGGTGAAGGACAGAAAATTGTGTAGTATCAGAGCTTGTACTGTACATGTGCAGAAAAGCAGCATTCATGTTGTACAAATGCCACATGTGAGTCTTCTGACAATACCTCTCCCCCACAGCTACATAGGTACCTCTGGTCTGGATGTGAGACAGCAGTCTGAAGCTGGTGAGTATGGGATTGTCCTGTTGTGGCTCACCAATACCCCATGCATGTTAAGGTCATGCATGTTAAGGTTATGAATGTTACCATGCACACAACTGTTACTCTTAGCCATATTGCAATATGTGCATGTTCCCTTGTAGTGGGGTTAACTGCATTGCATCAAAGTGGTCATAACAGGGGCCTATTTGCAGGAGATGTAACATATCTGTAGTATACCTCACAACCTGTCAGTGCAAGAAATCTGGACAAAGACTGACAAAATGGGGAGACAAAGGCCCAAAACTAGGGACATATTTAAAAAATTACTCTTATACAGTGCATATAAAAAGTGTACACACCCCTGTTAAAATGCCAGGTATTTGTGATATACAAAAATGAGACCACAATAATTCAAAACTCTTCCCACCATTAATGTGGCCTATAACCTGTACAATTCAATTGAAAAACAAACAAATCTGTTAGGGGAGCAATTATGAAAAGTTAGCCAACAGGGTGCTGGTGGAAATTGGGCTACTGTTGGCCAAAGGAGAAGAGGAGGGGGAAGGCATGCCCGAAGGCAAGAAGAGAGGAGGAAGGTTAGGAGTGTAGTAGTGAGGGTAGGAACTTTGAATGTTGGCAGTATGACTGGTATAGGGAGAGAGCTAGCTGATATGATGGAGAAAAGAAAGGTCGATATATTGTGCGTGCAAGAGACCAGATGGAAGGGAAGTAAGGCCAGGTGTATAGGAGGCGGGTTCAAATTGTTCTATCATGGTATGGATGACAGGAGAAATGGGGTAGGGGTTATCCTAAAGGAACAGAATGCCAAGAGTGTTTTGGAGGTGAAGAGAGTGTCTGATAGAGTGATGTTTATGAAGCTTGAAATTGATGGTGTAATGATGAATGTTGTTAGTGCATATACTCCACAAGTTGGGTGTGTGATGGATGAGAAAGAAACAATTTGGAGTAAGTTGGATGAAGTGGTGATGAGTGTACTCAAGGGTGAGAGACTAGTGATTGAAGCGGACTTCAATGGACATGTTGGTGAAGTGAACAGAGAGGATGAGGAAGTGATAGGTAGGTATGGTGTTAAGGAGAGGAATGCAGAAGGTCAAATGATTGTGGATTTTGTGAAAAGGATGGACATGGCTGTGGTGAATACGTTTTTTAAGAAGAGGGCGGACCATAAGGTGACATACAAGAGTGGAGGAAAATGCACACAGGTGGATTATATCCTATGTAGGAGGACCAGTCTGAAGGAGATTGGAGACTGCAAAGTGGTGACAGGGGAAAGTGTAGTTAAGCAGCATAGAATGGAGGTCTGTAGGATGACGTTGGTGATCAAGAAGAGGAGGAGGAGTGTGAAAGCAGTGCCAAGGATTAAATGGTGGAAGTTAAAAAAGGGTGATTGTAAGGTGGAGTTCAGGGAAGAGTTAAGACAGGCACTGGGAGGCAGTGAAGAGTTACCGAATAGCTGGGTAACTACAGCAGAGCTAGTAAGGGAGACTGCTAGAAAGGTGCTTGGTGTGACATCTGGATAGAGGAAGGAGGACAAGGAGAACTGGTGATGGAATGAGGAAGTACAGGAGAGTATACAGAGGAAGAGGCTGATGAAGAAGAAGTGGGCTTGTCAAAGAGATGAAGAAAGTAGACATGAGTATAAGGAGATGAGGCGCATGGCAAATAGAGAGGTGGCGAAGGCTAAGGATAAGGCATATGGAGAGTTGTATGAGAGATTGGACACTAAAGAGGGAGAAAAGGACCTGTACCAATTGGCTAGACAGAGGGACAGAGCTGGGAAAGATGTGCAGCAGGTAAGGGTGATAAAGGATAGTGAGGGAAACGTACTCACAAGTGAGGAGAATGTGTTGAGTAGATGGAAACAGTACTTTGAAGGGCTGATGAATGAAAAGAATGAGAGAGAGAGAGAGAAGGTTGGATGATGTGGGGATAGTGAATCAGGAAGTGAAACAGATTAGCAAGGAGGAAGTAAGGCAGCTATGAAGAGGATGAAGAATGGAAAGGCTGCTGGCCCAGATGACATACCAGTGGAAGCATGGAGGTGCTTAGGAGAAATGGCAGTGGATTTTTTAACCAGATTGTTTAATGAAATTTTGGAAAGTCGGAGGATGCCTGAGGAGTGGAGAAAAAGTGTTTTGGTACCTATCTTTAAGAATAAGGGTGATGTGCAGAGCTGCAGTAACTACAGAGGGATAAAATTGATCAGTCACAGCTTGAAGTTATGGGAAAGAGTAGTGGAAGCTAGGTTAAGAAGGGATGTGATGATTAGTGATCAGCAGTATGGTTTCATGCCAGGAAAGAGCACTACAGATGCAATGTTTGCCCTGAGAGTGTTGTTGGAGAAATACTGAGAAGGTCAGAAGGAGTTGCATTGTGTCTTTGTGGACTTAGAGAAAGCATATGACAGGGTGCCTAGAGTGGAGTTGTGGTATTGTATGAGGAAGTCGGGAGTGGCAGAGAAGTATGTAAGAGTGATACAGGATATGTACGAGGGTAGTGTGACATTGGTGAGGACTGCAGTGGGAGTGACAGATACGTTTAAGGTGGAGGTGGGATTACATCAAGGATCAGCTCTGAGCCCCTTCTTATTTGCAGTGGTGATGGACAGGTTGACAGATGAGATCAGACAGGCAGCCCTGTGGACTATGATGTTTGCAGATGACATTGTGATATGTATTAAGAGTAGGGACCAGGTTGAGGAGACCCTGGAGAGGTGGAGATATGCTTTAGAGAGGAGAGGAATAAAGGTCAGCAGGGCTAAAACAGAATATATGTGTGTAAATGAGAGGGAGGGTAGAGGAATGGTGAGGATGCAGGGAGTAGAGTTGGTAAAGATGGATGAGTTTAAGTACTTGGGATCAACAGTTCAGGGTAATGGTGAGTGTGGAAGAGAGGTGTAGAAGAGAGTACAGGCAGGGTGGAATGGGTGGAGAAGAGTGTCAGGAGTGATTTGTGACAAATGGGTACCAGTAAGAGTGAAAGGGAAGGTCTACAAGAGGGTAGTGAGACCAGCTATGTTATATGGGTTGGAGACGGTGGCATTGACAAAAAGGCAGGAGTCAGAGCTAGATGTGGCAGAGTTAAAGATGTTAAGATTTGCACTGGGTGTGACTAGGATGGACAGGATTAGGAATCAGTATATTAGAGGGTCAACTCAGGTTGGACAGTTTGGAGACAAAGCAAGAGATGCGAGATTGCGTTGGTTTGGACATGTGCTGAGGAGGGATGCTGGGTATATTGGGAAAAGGATGTTAAGGATGGCGCTGCCAGGTAAGAGGAAAAGAGGAAGGCCTAAGATAAGGTTTATGGATGTGGTGAGAGAGGACATGCAGGCAGTTGGTGTAAAAGGGCATGATGCAGGGGACAGGAAGAAATGGAAACTGATGATCCGCTGTGGTGACCCCTAATGGGAACACCCGAAAGATGATGATGAAAAAACATACAATAAGCTAGATGCATAAGTGTGCATAGCCTGAAGGTAATACTTTTGTTGAAGCACCGTTTGATTTAATTACAGCATGATGTCTTCTTGGGTACACATCTGCCATCAATTACAGAGACTCTTTGATTAACGCCAAATAACGGTCAGCTGTCCTACTAGGATTTTCCTGACATTTACTCAATTGCCAGCTACAGCAAGAGCCATGGTTCACAGAGAGCTTACAAATCATCAAAGGGATCTAATTGTTGTAAGGTATCAGCCTGGAGAAGGGTACAAAAACATTTCTACAGCATTGCATATACCATGTAACACAGTGAAGACAGTCATCAAAAGGTGGAGAAAATATGGGACAACAGTGACAATGCAAAGAAGTGGACATCCCTCCAAGTTTGATGAAACAACAAGACAAAAACTGGTCAGAGAGTCTGCCAGGAGACCTACAGCAACACTAAAGGAGTTTCAGGAATCTCTGGCAAGTTCTGGTTGTGTACTACATGTCACAACAATCTTACATATTCTCCATATGTCTGGCTTATGGGGTGGGGATGGAAGATGGAAGCCTTTTCTCACACAGAACATCCAGGCTTGGCTAAATTCTGAAAAACAATACATCAAATCTCCCAAAAGCATGTGGAAAACTGTGTTATGGTCTAATGAGACCAAGGTTGAACTTTTTGGCTACAATTCCAAAGATTTGTTTGATGCAATAACAACACTGCCCATCACCAAAAGAACACCATCCTTACAGTGAAGCATGGTGATGGCAGTGTCCTGCTTTGGGGTTGCTGTTCATTAGCTGGAACTGGGGCTTTAGCCAAGGTGGAGGGGATTATGAACAGTTCCAACTACCAGTCCCTTTTGGCCCAAAATCTTCAGGTGTCTGCTAGAAAGCTGTAGATGAAGAGGAATTTCACCTTTTCACATGACAATGACCCAAACCATACTTCCAATTCAACAAAAGAATGGCTTCACCAGAGGACAGTCAGTGTTTTGGAATGGCCCAGACACAGCCCAGACCTACATCCAATAAAAATTCTGTGGGGTGACCTGAAGAGGCCTGTGCACAAGAGATGCCCTCACAATCTGACAGAGTTGGAGGGCTTTTGCAAGGGAGAGTGTGCAAATTTTGCCAAGTCAAGATGTGCTATGTTGATAGACTCCTTCCCAAGAGGACTGAATGCTGTGATTAAATCAAAAGGTGCTTTAACAAAGTATTAGTTTAAGGGTGTGCACATTCATGCAACCAGCCAATTGAAAGTATTTCATTTTGTATATGTTACCTTTAACCAATGTGTTTGTTCTTTAATTGGATTGCACAGGTTATATGTCACATTAAAGGTTGGAAAAGTTATGACATGATTTCTGTGGTCTCGTCTTATATATCACAAAAACCTGGCATGTTAACAGGAGTTGTACACTTATTATATCCACTGTAAGCTTAGAAACTTGTTAGAGTAACCGGATTTGTTTTAACATACATTTACTGCAGGTTTTGAAGTCTGAAATTCAGATAATGTCATTAATTAGTGATGCCAATCCTCAGATCATTCCAGTAATGTGTCAGACAAACACAAGATTTATGAGGAACAGACCAAAAATATGAGCCACACATCTAGACATGCAGCGAAACTCTGTACAGTTGAGAGGCATGTTCTGTAGGAGATGTCACTGTATTATACAGGTGAACAGCAATAATGTGTACATGGGTGCGGTGTGTGCTAGGTGAAGGCCCAGCACCTACTAACACTGCTCACATATCCCAGAGGTGTATATTAGTAGTAACATTAAGTGGAAAGGGCTGCACTGCATGATGTTGAGGGCCTGCCCAGAGTGTGTATGTTGTGGTCTCACTGTGTGTGGTGAATGTCACCAGTTGGCTGTTATGAGATCCATGTAATGCCTTTGTGACACCTCACCTGTATTTGTCTGTGCATACCTCCATGTGTGCATGCATGTGTGTGTGTGTGTGTGTGTGTGTGTGTGTGTGTGTGTGTGTGTGTGTATACCAGCAAAGCTTATAGTGCAGGTATTAATTTACATATGTTGTCTTCCCCTCACAGGTGGGCATAGTGGTCGTTGTCTGTCCAGCTCAGAATCTGATGTCAGTGTCTCTGTGGACTCTGACAATGATGGTGGTCATAGTGAGGCACAGGTGAGGTTGTCAGGGGCTGAATCTGTGCCATTGGTTGGCATCCCACAGTTGTCCACAATGTCCCCACACACAGGCACAATGCCTACAGATATCCCATCCCCAACAGCTACAGATAATGGACAGCTGGTGGGTGGTGGCATGGAACAGGCTAGTGTGGTGACTATGGCAAGTGTGAGTGTAGACATTAGCCACAGCCAGAGTGTAGGCGAGCTCCCACATACATCTCCCACATACACAGATGGACAGGGGTGCTTGAAGAAGGACTGCTGCCCATCAAGCTGCTGTCACAAGTGCCACAGTAAGTGTCACCAGATGCATGTTTTGGGCTGTCATGGATGCACAGGCATGTACTGAATGCAACACCAAATTCTCAGAGTCTTGGATGCAACTCTTCCTGCCTTACATGACGACATACAATAACTTTGTTGAGGCCACACATCAAAATACTGAGGTCACAAATAGACAGTAGGGTGAGACCTTGGCAATCCTTGACCATGGAATGTCTGTGCTGCAGTGTCTGGTAGAAGATGGGCATCAGCCAAGTGGATGTAGGTCAGCAACAACATCAGCTGAGAGTCTATGAGGACATGTATCTTCACACTCCTGTAGTGGCAGTACCACCAGCACTACCGAACGGGGAGTGCTATCCACACCACAATGGAGCAGGCCATGGGCACGTGGTCCTGGCTGGTCCCATCAAGGGCACAGATCCAGCAGACAGCAGTCACCATCTGGGAGTAGTACTGCATCTGGCCTTGGGCCTGGAGGTGCCAGTGAGACCCCTGGCAGGACCAGTTCCCATGTCCATGGCCAGAGACGATGAACTGTACACCCTGTCATGTATGGACCACAGCTGTCCAATATACCCCCGTGTCAGACAGCCAGATGGTGTGACTGTGTGCATACATACACACACTCATATCTATCACAGGCAGGTCACCTCCAGACACACATTACACCTCTGCACAACCCATTTATAGAACACCCCACCAAACACACACATGATGTCAACCATATGGCCCAGCCTAGGCCTCTGGCAAACCCACACCACACTCTGTGCATATGATAATACCTGTGACACATCCATGTTATCCATACCATTGATGCAGGGACATGCTGATATGGGTCTGATGCAAAGGATGAATATAGTACAGTGTAGGTATGTAATGCTGTGTAAGGTGCTGTCTGCTTGCATTTGTTATGGGTACACATAAAAGTGCATGTACCTTATTAGCCATGATGCATTATTGGTGTTAGTACCACTGACTGAATGCAGTCTGACATGCTGTATTCTGTTTGTGTTCCAGGTGTCTGTGTGTCTGCAGACATTACCAATGTGGAGTATGGCAGAGTGGAAATACATCTACCATTTTATAGCCAAGGTACAGCTTTATATATACATGTGTGCATGCATGCAACAGTGTGTGAGGGCCACTGTTGGCAGACAGTGTGACCTTGCATACATACCCTTTCACAGACAGCTAGCCTTCGTACATATCACCTCAGTGTTCTGTAGTGCCACAAGCTCATACATACAGAACAGGTTACTGGAGTACTGTCAGTAGGTCCCTCACAAGCTTAGCCATTACACTAACTGCAACAGATTCACCTGTCAGCACCTGTTGCTCCTGCATTTCTTTCCCATATACTCAACCTTGATGCAGTTGATGAGGGCATGCATGGTACTGTGTATGACAGGTTTGTAGTATGTATTCCTGACACAGGTCAGCCTGTGTTGGTTTAACCTGACTATCGCCAGCATGTGTGTCTGCTACCTGATATGCAAATCTGGCATCTCATGCTGGTGGTGCACACAGAGTCATAGTCCTGTACATGGGGCAGCTGTAGATGAGCTGAGCACAGCCCATATCTGCCCAGTCATACAAATGATAGTGTTAGATACATAACACAAATAACACAGAGGTAATGTAGTGTTTCAGTGTCTGCCAGTACTATTCAAGTGACAATTGCAGGGGCTGTTAGGATTGACAATGGTGGCTTCAGAAGCCCCAAACGTGGTTGAGCCATCACACACATATATACACACACACACGCACACACTCACACACGCACACACACACACACACACACACACACACACACACACACACACACACACACACACACACACACACACACACTCTGCTGCATGGAGACATGCATTGAAACTCACAAGCACATAGTGTTGACACTTCTCAGGTCAGATAACCTACCTATCTATCTATGTGCACTACACAGTAATATGACCATTGCATGTACCACAGTGCCTTGCTGTCAGAAACTGTGTAACTGTGCATGTAAGGTGGATGACATCTGTATGGGCTGACACTAGGTTGGCAATGGGGGAGTTCACAGGGTGGAAGAGGAAGACAAAATGGTATAGCCATTATATACACACAGTTAAGACTGCCACAAGGGGATGTGCATACAGTAACACAAACACAGTTGGCAATAGACAGATTAGTAACCCTACATATCCACTTTTATGTACTATAGTGCTACATACACATGACATGCCCCACATAGATTATATGCCTGGGACATAACCCACTACCTCTTACAACACATAATGTTGTGAATGCCTTCATGGATGGTGAGATAAACCACCAGAAATAGCAACTGGTGTCATCTATGCTTGTACAAGCTTGGACAAGTGATAGAGTAACAGACATTGCATCAGCATGATGTTTCAGTCAGGTATGGTAGCTGATGCTGGCATGTCTGTCACTACACTGTGACCTATTTGGCAATGATATCATATATATGGCCATTGTTAGGGGACACAGACCACATATAGGTTGCAAACATCTGGATATTCCATTGACATCTGTTCAGATGACTGGTATTGGTTGTACAGTTTAACATGGTGCATGTGAGGCAGATGCCATTAACCGGCTATTTAAAGTAATGCCATCGAGATGCGGTCAACAAGCATTAAAATGGTATAACCTACACACATCCAGCAGCCACAGTGGATATGCTTCACACACACTACTACAATTGTCAGCATTGAGATTAAAACCCTTACCTATCTAATTATTTGTACTAAAGTATTACACAGTTATTGCATACACCACAGACCTTACAGGGGTGAAGAGTGCATACAGGAACTTCTAAGGTGAATGACATCAGCAGGCCTTGTAAATTAGAGCAATGGGAAGTGTACTGGGTGGTACACACCTCAAAATGGTATAATTCACACAAGATACGATTCTCACCCAAACACACACACACACACACACACACACACACACACACACACACACACACACACACACATGCACTCACACGCACATGCACTCACACGCACATGCACTCACACACACATGCACTCACACACACACACACACACACACACACACACACACACACACACACACACACACACACACACACACACACACACACACACACACACACACACACACGCCAGTACTGAATTTAGAACACCTACCTATCTAGTCATGTGTACTGCAGTGTTACGCAGGTATCACACACACCAAGGTGCTTATATGATTTCACCTTGTCCCAACGTACTTTTAAGGTGAATGACATCAACAGCCCTTGTAAAGTATGACAATTGGAAATGTACTAGGTGGGTAAGACATCAAAATACTGTATCCTACAAACATACACACTCACAAACACATTTACCTGAACTGAGTGTTAAACCTCTGCCTATCTAGTTATTTGTACTATACTGTTACGCAGTTATTGCATGCACCACAGAGCTTATAGGGCTGACAGGTGGCCAAAGGTACTTCTAAGGTGAATGACATCAGCAGGAGCACACACACACACACACACACACACACACACACACACACACACACACACACACACACACACACACACACACACACACACACACACACACTTGCCAAGATTTAGATTAGAACCCCTACCTATCTAGTTTATTTCTATTATAGTGTTACACAGTTATCACATGCTCCCACGGAGCTTATATGATATCATCTTGTCCCAAGGTACTTCTAAGGTGAATGACATCAACAGCCCTTGTAATGTATGGCAATTGGAAATGTACTGGGTAGATAAGGCATCAAGATTCTTTATCCTACAAATATACACACTTACAAACACATTTACACATGCACATGCACGCACACACATGCACACATATGCACACACACACACACACACACACTTGCCGTAACTGAAAGTTGAACTCCTGCCTATCTAGTTACTTGTATTATACTGTTATGCAGTTACTGCCCATGCCACAGAGCTTATAGGGCTGACAAGTAGCCAAAGGTACTTTTAAGGTGAAAGACATAAGCAAGACTGCTAAGGTAGGGCACTGGGAAGTGTACTAGGTGGGAATGGCCTAAAAGTCTTCCTCTTACAAACAAACACACACTTGCCAGGACTGAAATTAGAACCCCCTGCCTATCTAGTTATTTCTACCATAGTGTTACACAGTTAGCACACATGCCACAGAGCTTATAGGGCTGACAATTGGCCAAATGTACTTCTAAGGTGAATGACATCAGCAGGACTGCTAAAGTAGGGCACTGTGAAGTGTACTGGGTGGGAATGGCCTAAAGGTCTACCACTTATGTATTTATTTATTTATTTATTTATTGCATTTCTTGACTGGGCCTTGGAAGAGCCCATTTTCGGTTAAAGACCCAGGGAGAAAAGCTCCACAGTATTACATACATAAGTAAAAGAAACAATGCTGATACATACAAAAGTAAAAAACAAAGGTGAAACATAGGACAATGTCATTCCATTAATTACATACAGAAATCCATAACTATATACAAGAATAAAGTATGTTAATGCATAGAATAAAGTATTATGGGCAGTACTATGCCATGAGAGGAAAAGTAATGGTAGAAGTGGCAATAATGTATTACAGTCAGCTATAAATGTGAAAGTAGTGATGCCATGAATTTGAGTAAACACGAGTGTGTGTGTATGTATATATATATATATATATATATATATATATATATAGAGAGAGAGAGAGAGAGAGTTCTAAGGTGAGGAGAGTTGACTTTAGTGTATAAAGCTGGTGGCAGGTAAGAGTTAGTCAAGGTCACAGAAAAAAGTCAGAATGGTACAGAGGAGAAGAGGGGAGTGTGTTTTAAAAGATTGATAGAGGTTGATGTTCTAGAGTGGGAAGTTAGGTGTTGGGGCTATTTGGTGGGGTACAGGGGCACAGCCAATGAGAAGAAAAATGTAGTTTGAGGGATTTTGTGAGGGAAGCAGGATTACTGATTGTCCTAAGTGAAGGAGGAAGATTATTCCACAACTTGATGACAGCATGAGAGTAAAGCATTTGGCCAGCTGAGAGTTTAAGTTTCTCAATAGATAATAACATTTTGTTTTCAGACCTGAGGTGGTGATTGGGGTGGTACATGGTCAGTATGGATGACAGAGAAGGGCAGCTTTCAGGTTGAAAGATTATTTTGTGGGCTGTATTTAATAGTAGGTAAGTAAGGTGGTGGGGATTCTAGCCAGTTTAGTTGATGCAGAGAGGTGCAATGGTGGGTAGAATATTTTGCTCTTGTAGCAAATTTAGTGACTTTGTTATAGCAAGAGTCAAGTTTATTTTTTAAGTAGGATTGTAGGTTGGTGAGAATGGGGGCTCTATATAGAAGGATTAGAAGTAGGAATGATGAAGCCAAGGCCTTTTTAGCAGACAGACTGAAGAAATAGTTGTGCCTATATAGGGCACCCAGCTTTTGATGGGTTTTTTGATGTTGCTGTGGATGTGAAGGTCAAAAATTAATTTGTCATCAATGAGGACACCTAGCAATTTGGTACTAGGAACAACTTCAATGATAGTGTTGTTGTGGGAACTAGCAGTAAATAGAGACTTGTCAAAAGGGCTAGATTTTGTTGGGGTAAATAATAGTTTTGTTTTATTGGGGTTAAGGGCGAGATGATTCTGGGATATCCAGTACTTAGTAGAGGTAAATGCTTCTTGGGTAAGATGCTGTAATTCAGTGACAGATTTTGAGGAGCAGATGATTGTTGAGTCATCTGCCTATTAGATGACAGTACTGTGAGTTAGAGTATTATGAAAATTATTGGCAAATATACTGAAAAGGAGGGGACCCAGAATTGAACCTTGAGGAATGCCTGTGTTAGTAGCAATGAAAAGGGAGGAAGAGTGCTGCCATCTGGTAGATTGCTGCCTATTGCAGACACACACATATACACACACACATGCACTCACACACACACACACACACACACACACACACACACACACACACACACACACATACACACACACTTGCCAGGACTGAGATCAGAACCCCTAGCTATCTAGTTGTTTCTACTGTAGTGTTACACAGTTATCACATGTGCCACAGAGCTTATAGGGATGATAATTGGCCAAATGTACTTCTAAGGAGAATGACATCAGCAGATCCTGTAAAGTAGGGAAATGTGAAGTGTACTGGGTGGGAAAGGCCTCTTAATACTTAAACCTACAGACACACACACACAAAGGCAGGTGATGTGCTATTACAACCTCACCTCAGTACTATCACACAATGGATCCCACCATCATGCTAGCATGTGCAACTGGTTACAACTGGTATGTAACTGGCTGCACCAGGACATCACTCTATGCTATCCCTGTTTATGACTCACTCTTTGTGTGTGTCTCCCTGTGTCTCACTTTCTATCACTGTCTGTCTCTCTCTTCCTTACATCTATGTGTGTGTGTGTGTGTGTGTGTGTGTGTGTGTGTGTGTGTGTGTGTGTGTGTGTGTGTGTGTGTGTGTGTGTGTGTGTGTGTGTGCTTGACATATTGTTATATATTGCCCATATATATGTCTTTGTATCACATGCAACAGATGCAGATATATCACATATGGGCCACCTACAGCTAGCTGAGGGTAATCCTGTCTGATGTGTGCATGTGGGGACAGTTAAGATGCACATAGCTGTCTGTATGCAAATAAATATCTGCACAATACAGTTCTATAGTCCGATGTGGGTTCCGACATGGCCTGTGATTCTCTAAGTGTAGGAGGATGCCCAGTATGACCTTCTATAGTGAGAGTGGGACTCCATTCCAGAGATAGGTGTACTCCAGTCCAGGGTTTTGTGTTCCACAGCCATACCTCTCAAAAGTAAACAGGACTTCCCTAGAGGTACTGGGTTTGTTTTAGCAGACATTTTCTGACATATCTGCAGTCTGACAGTGGAATGTATTGTGTCATTACCTAGTGACAGACATCCTCAGATCATCATACTGCTTTATTATTTATTATTTATTTTATTTGCAGTTGTTTAACCAGGCTAGTCCATTGGGCCTAAAGAACCCGTTTTCAATGGAGTCCTGGGGAGAAAAGCTCCACACAGATTATACAAAGATTAAGTTCCACACATAGATTACATGAAGATTACAGAGAGTAACATTGTACAATTTACCTGAGGAATACAAGACGTATGATGCACAGACCAATATTATGAGCCCAACTATGTACATTCTTGCACAAAAAGGCCATTTGAGAGGTGTGGCTACAGCCACTTGACTGATGAAGCTGTATACACAGTCCTGCTACTTGGTGATATACTGGCTGGGGATCTCCTGCTTGTGTGGTATTCTTCTTACCTGCAAATGCATATCCTGGCATGGCCATACCTCTCAACTGTACATTTTCTGGCAGATTGTCCAGATGTTTGTCTAGAAGTTTTGTCCAGTCTACATAAACTTGTGTTTTATGGCAAGTTAGTTGCATATAATTGAGGACTGACATTATAAACAATGACAGACATTAGTGTTTCAGACTTCATAACTTTCAGACAATTCCTGCTAATGCAAAACCCATTATTTGGCCAACTTTCTCAGTATGTAAGGGCAATATTTAAAACATGTGCCTATCATTTAGCCTTTGTCCCTCTTTTATTTATGACCTTGTACAGATGTCTTGCTGTCAGAGGTTAAGAGGTATGGGTGTGGGTACTGAGTGCATTCTACCGTGCAGAAATGATCATTATATGTGTAGTATATTCCACATAGCACTGTGACTTCCAGTTATGTCAGTAGCAGAGCACTACAGAGTGATGTGGTGAACCACTGACAGACAGTTGTGTATAGGTTCATAGGTTGCTATGACATTAATAAGGTACTGGCCCTGGAGTCCATATAATCCACACAAATGAGAGTGTAGCCCATGTTACGACATGCCAACACACAGAGCCCGGTTCCAGCAGGGACACAGGTGGAATCACAAGACTGTATTTTGTGTTTCCCATGCACTTTTACAGGGAGCACATCACTAGGGGTATTGAGGCATGTGGCTTGCTGTTGACATGGAGTGTATTCCACAGATGAGGGAGTGTGTGGTACATGTATGTGTCACACCAACAAGCCGTACTGATATCACAGCCCAGGCTGATGGAGTGGACCTTCAGTTCCAGATGTGCAACAGTCCCATCAAGGCAGGGTCTGGATTGCTTTGTATGCCAGACAGGGGTCACCTCAGCAGAGTTTGTAATGGAATAGGGTAGAGGGACAGTGCTGTTAGCCTGTATGTGTAGTTTAGGTGTTCAGGGTTTGGGGTAAGGCAAGACCCTGGTGTGTGGAGTTTACACAATCTGTGGTGTATAGCATATCTCCCAACTGTCCCAAAATACTCAGTTTTTATCAAGCTTTAGGGTTCAAATAATGGGGTGCCACGATTCCCGAGTGGCACCCCTTCATTTCCATTTTTTTTCACTTTGTTTTTTAGTTTTCGCGCTTTAGCTGACATCATCATGTGCACAATGACGTCAGCCCCGTCAGAGCTACCAGCCTGTTGGAATTGAGCTCAAGGAGCTCGCATTTCCAGCTGGGGCTTGCGTTGCTTTTCAAAAGGCTTTTGGAAGCGGGAATGGCACTCCAAGAGAATGGTTATTCTTTAGTTTACAAATTTTCGGCTGTTATGCGGGAACGGAAAGGATTTAGATGGTTGGTCTGTTGGAGTTTAGATTCATGACAACGCAAGCACAAAAGGTAAGGAAACACTGTGTGTGTGTGTGTGTGTGTGTGTTGAAAATGCAGCATAGTATTCAAGGTTAGCTAACATGCAATGAGTCCACTCAGTCTTCTGATAACTTTTGCCCTTACTGAATTTTGGCTTCCAAACAAAGTAGTCATGCTTTGTCTCCTGCAAGATAATACATGCCATTCTGTGCATCCCTTATATCTAAAAATGCAGGCTTGGACTTCTTTCTGTGCAATGCTAACACTTGACATGTTGGGTAGGCAGTATGTCTGAACATGTTCACAGAGTATCCCCTGCTCACCATCTACATGTCAGCCGAATTATTCAGGATGAACGAAACATCATATTATATTGGTGATCTTCTCTACAGGGATTAACTTCCCCATTTAGACTTCAAAAAGGCTGCTTGTTCTTATTTAGTGGGTCATTTCATCTGAGACTGCAAGTTATTTGTGAATAATTACACTGCTGTGCTTTGCATGAGATTTGAATGCTAACTATTCTTTTGCTTGCATGTCTTATGATCTCTTTTTTTCTGTGAGCTGTAGGCACAATTCCAAGTTGTGCTTCTGTTATAACTCAAGAAAAAAACATTGATCAACTACTGATTACATTTTCAGATATCATTTCATAGCCAGGGAATAACTGAAGTCTACCACCAGTATTACATTACTGCTCATGCTGCTTGCAGATCTCTGTGTGCACTCAAATGATAGGCCTGGCATCGCAGCACTGCTTAAAGGCTACCTAAAGTTCAGTGCTTCCCTGATGGGAACAATGTGCATTCATGTATCTTCATATTCTTGGACACTGACAAAGTTTATCTACTGTGTGCGTGTGTGTGTGTGTGTGTGTGTGTGTGTGTGTGTGTGTGTGTGTGTGTGTGTGTGTGTGTGAAAATGCCCCCAGTTTAATACACCTGGTGGCTAGAGGTACTCAAGCTCATGACAGACATTTGAATTTTAGACTTCATATTCTTCAGAAAATAAATGGTAACACAAAACCTTTTATTCTAGTAATTTTCTAAGTTTATAATAACAGTATTTGAAATGTGTTCCTATTCTGGGGCTGTATTCCCCCATTATTGGCTTTGTCCAGTTTTTTTTTTGTGCTAAGAGTTGAGAGCTATGGTGAGAAGTGAGAACTGTTTGTATTCCCCCATTATTGGCTTTGTCCATTTTTTTTGTGCTAAGTGGTTGTAAGAGCTTTGGTGAAAAGTGAGAACTGAATTTGTATTCTCCCATTATTGCCTTTGTCCAGGTTTTGTTTGTGCTAAGAGGTTGTGAGAGCTATGGTGAGAAGTGAGAACTGAAATTGTATTACTCTATTATTGCCTTTGTCCATGTTTTTTTTTGCTAAGAGGTTGTGAGAGCTATGGCGAGAAGTGAGAATAGAATTCATTAAATGATAGCCATTTAAGTTTCAGTTTTCCTATCTTTCAGGAAGCTGCTGATTTGGCATAGTGGAAAGTTGCTTTGACTGTAGTGTACAAAGTCCTGGGTTTAAGACTTCCCAGTGAAATGCATGCTGGTAACACAACATTTTATTCTAGCAACTTTCCAAAATTATACAAGCAATGTTTAAAATTTGTCCCTGGTTTTTGGCCTTTTTGCCCCCCCCCCAAAAAAAAAACAAACTAAAATTGAATATGTGTGATAAGCTGTGCAAGATGCCTATGGTTTACACTACTGTCATTCTATTTATAGTGTGGGTGTGGAAAGACTTTTATGATGGAAATGTTCTGAATTGGGCAGTTTTGTCATTATTGGTTCATGCATTTTGTTTCATTGCCTACGACTACTGGAAAAATGTTCAAACAATAAATGTAAAATGCGCTCCAACAAGTGTGCTGTACTATACAAGGAATATAATTTAATAAAGTCAGAAAGGTGTATCAAAGAACACATGTATGTTTCTTGTTTTGTGTGCAAGGGGCCAATGATTTGAAAACAGCCCAAAGGTAATCTTTATCCACCACTGGCCAGATGCATTTTTTTGGATGCGGTGTGAGTTTCAATGCTTTTTCAATTAATGTGAGTTTCAAGGGCAGAGAAGTTTTAATGCCAAGTCTATTTTCATTGTGAGACAGTGTTGTTTAGCAGATGTCTATTGGTGTTTGTGTATTTGGGCTGTAAAATGTAAAAATAAAATCCATATAATCATTGTAGAAGTAAAGCAGTATGCACACAGTAGTGTTTGTGGTAAATGGGGTGAAATATGTTAATCAGCATACAGATTTGTACCTATTGTTCATGGGCCTAGTCCAGATTTTTGAGGTTTCCAGGTTGAGAGGTATGGTATGTAGTTTTGTGGAGTTCTCATGTGATTTTGCCTCTGAGGTGTCCATTGTGTGGGGTGTGTTTTGTTGTGGACCTCCGCTTATATGGGTGTGTGTTGTGTATTTGCATGTGATGTTTACTGACTGCATACATTGCATGAAAACTGTGTTACTGCACAATTTGTTCTGGTGTGCACATTCTCCATTTGTGTGGCCAGTGGTTCCCCTTCCCCTTATTTGTGTCTCTTTGTCCTTCTGTAGTCCAGTTACAGGCTTTAGTCACAGTGGCTGCTGTTATGTATTTGTATTTCTGATGTGAGCGGGGTATGTGCCATTACATCACACACAAGGTTGTGGACTTTCACACCTCTGAATGTAAATATTTAGCAGGTTATCCATCATTGCACCATTCCATTTGCTTTGGTCCTTAGACGGTTTATGTTGCTATATGTTATTATGGTTCCCTATTATATGATCGAAGACACATTCTTTTGAATGCATCTTGATTGAACTTGAAAGCACAAAATGGCAAAATATTGAAGCAGCATATAAGCAAATTCTTTCCCTGGGAAAGAAATCGCTTGGTCTCCTTCATTATTTTGCCATTTTTGTCACTGTAGTGAGATCATGGAGTTGGTATATTTAAGTAGGGGGGGTATAGGGGGCAAAGCCCCCCACTTTATGTAATGTTTTAAAGTTTGTTTGTTTGTTTTTTTCATTTTTGGAACAGCGATTTTTTTTCCCTGGGAAGTAAAAGCGTTGTTCTAAGTGTTCGGGATTGTAAGCTTTCACTTACATGGGGTCGATAAATCAGTGTTCGCTTTCTTAAGTGTTCGCTGATTTAATATAGACCCGTTATTATGAGGCTACATGTGGATGGCCGCGGTGGTACAGCAGTTAGCATTGCTGCCTCACAGCAAGAAGTTCTTTGGTTTGATCCGTAGTTGGGGTGCCTTCTGTGCAGAGTCTGCATGTCCTCCCTGTGGTATTGTGAGCTTTCTCCGGGTGTTCCGGTTTCCTCCCACATCACAAAGACATGCTGTAGGTGGATTGGATACTCTGAATTGGCCCTAGGAGTGTGTGTGTGTGTGTGTGTGTGTGTGTGTGTGTGTGTGTGTGTGTCTTCTGTGGAAGGTTGGGTGCTGGGCTAGCAACTCAACACCGTAAAACTCCACTGCCAATCATGAGCGGACAGGTGATCCGCTGTGGCGACCCCTAACCGGGAAAAGCCGAAAGAAGAAGAAGATTATGAGGCTACATGTGGACCTAGCTGTCATACCAACAGGCTGAAATACGACAGTCAGACAAAGGCCCACACATGGGGACAGGCTGTTAATAATGTTCTACCAAACATAGTTGGGAGACCAGATTGGCAATTGCTTGTTTGCTCTTATGGGTATGATGTCTGCTTCCACACTGTCTGCCATTGCTGTTTTGACAATACCCTTTCTTATTTTGCAAACAGGTGAAAGGCAAATGAAATGTTAGGACAAGCAGAACAGATATACAAGGCATCCTTGTGTTCCTTCTGTGACAACCTGCATCATTACAGGGGTATGGCTGTTGGCCAGTGACATGTTGTCAGTGCTGACACAGAAAGGTGGCAGCTTTTTCTAATCTGGCAGTACACTGACCTTCAGGTACCTTCTGTCCTACTAGGCACCATACCTCTCAACTTCTGAAAGCCAGATATCTGTACAAAGCCATAAGTAATTGGGGGACAGAGACCTAAATATAGGAACCATTTTTAAGTATTGGCCTTACAAACCTAGAAAGGTGATTCAATAACAGCTTTTGCATTAGCATGCATGTTTCTATAGGGTATGCAGTCTGACACTACAATCTGTCATTATTTTCTGACCTTAGTCTTATGTCATTTGCCAATGAATTGCCAGACAAGCACTATTTCGTGATTTACAGACCACAAATATGTTGCAAACCTTTGGACATTCTGCAATGGGCCAGTACAGTTGAGACATATGGTAGGCACTGTGTAGGTTAATCCAAGCTGTGTACTGTCCATATGTGTGGCCCCCTGTCCATGACCTGGCCAGCTTTCCTGCAATAACAGATATAGATATCTGGACAGTGTGAACAACTCCTACCATAGATGTAGTTGACATGCAGAATAGTTGGCACTTCAGTTCTTGGAACATGGCCCTGTCAACCACAGTACTGTACCTAGGTAACTACTACACAACGGCCGGGAATAAGTGCTTGCCACATCCTGACATTATTAACCACAGATATTCAAGGCTCATTGACCCCTGCATATTGTGGACATGCAACAAGTTATCATGTTGATTGGGACAGGCCCAGCAATGCGTGCTCTGCTGCTGTTTCCTTACAAACATACATATTACTGGATTTCTGTGAGAATATGGGTGTGTGGGGGGGCACACCTGTCAACTGTACCCATTTACACAGACTGTGCTGATATTTGCTTTACATTTTGGCCCCATTTAGCATAGTATTGTGCCCTGTCTTGCAGACTAGAGGCATATCACTAAAGACCACAGGTCAGATTGCAATGGCATACATTTGAGTTTCAGACTTCTTACCCTTCAGAGCCTTACTGCAACTGCAAGACCTGCTGTGCTATCACTGTGTAAGTCTGTCAGCAGATATTTCATCATTGTCACCATTTGTGGGCCTTTGCCAGACATTTCTTTATGGTTTTCTACAGCTGACTTGCTGGGTGAGGCTGAGGGGTGAGCATGGGACCCCCACACTGCCATCCATGCTTGTGCCTATAATCCCGCAATTAGTTGCCCCCCCCAGATATACTGCTGTCGGATATGTCACCTTGGGTAATACTGCATAGTGTGGGAAAGCCAGTATTGGACAAACTTTTCCTGGTGTCCCACATAGCTGTCAGTTGCCTGCTGCTATCCCAGCAGACCAGCCCATTCCCTTGCATGCTTGCAGCAATACCATAGATATGCTACCAGAACATACTACTCCATTGATTTATTGTTAAAAAGACTGACTTACCTTGTGCCTGTGGCAGTTGTGAGGATGATGTTTGAGGGCTTACTATATCGGATGCACAAAATACACTGCCTGTACATGATACAGTACAGGTAGTGTAATGTGTGTGGCATCCATTTTACTGTGTGTGCAAGTCGGAAAGAGGTGTCAGTGTCTGGGTCCCTACAGTGTCAGTGTTTGTGCTATGCGTTGCATATTTGCCAAGACCTGGACATACTGTGCACACCTCTGTCTGCCTACAGGAGCTGGCTCAGGGGGTTCCTCCTCTGAGTCCCTCTGTGCCTGTGGGGACCTTGGCAATGGTGGGGGGTTGTGTGGCCCTTCCCCGTGCTGTTCCTGCTGCAGCTGTTTCTGCAGGATCATATTGTATAGCACAGCACATACTATGAACATGTGTGCACATGTGTCTGGAGAGTACTGCAGGGCCCCACCAGATATGTCAAGGGAGTGGGACCATGACTTGAGCATCCCAAATGTACACTCTATAATGATGCTGGTTTGTGCGTGTGACTCATTATGGCATTCTTGAATGGGTGTTGGTGCATTTCTGATAGGTGTCATCATCCATGGCTCCAGTGCATAGCTAGCATCCCCTACCAGATGGCCATACGGGATGTCCCCACTGGCAAATCCCTGGTACAGCTGTGATGAATGGCAGATATGGGAGTCATGATACCTTCCAGGGACACAATTACATACATTCATGATTATGCTCTGGGCATTGCACACAACCTGGCAGTTGATGGAATGACAGCCATTACAGTTTACATAGACCCTACCCTGTTCACTGGGTGGTGCTTTGATGTGGATGTGCATGCAGTCTATGGCGGTCAACACCTCCGAGTAGTCTGCTACATGGTGGAAGAGGCACATATTGCTGGTCGTCGCCTCATGGGTGCTGAGGAAGTAAATGTGCTCAGCTGCATGTGGTAGCATGGCATCCAGGAACTGGTGGAGTACCCCAGATGCAGATGTCTGTGAGACCCCCATGATGTCCTCAGTAGGTTTTTGGAAAGTACCTGTAGCTAGTATTCTTAATGCTACACATACCTTGGTATCCACTGGGATGGGTTCCCCTCTGTTGGCTCTGGGTCTGAGGTGAGGCCTGTACAGCTCGATGAGTTGCTGAAGTATGTCCCTGTCCATCATGTAGCACTGTAGTATCTCCAGATCATGTAGCCCCTGGTAGGTTACCCTGCGTCTGAACACTCTTCTCCTCCTCCTCAGTCTGGGGTGGTTGTCAGCATTAAACTCCTCACCGCCCTCATACTGATTATCAAAGCGACAGCAGCCCCTAGCATTTTGTCAGTTAAAATTCCCAGGTTTACTTCAATGGAGCAGAGTTTGTGGGAAAAAACAGACTGAAGGGTTTTGCATACTTTATAGTGGTGTGCTGCAGATGTTGCCTGCGTGATTGGCTGAGTATGATACATTACAGCTGCCAGCTATATTATTTATGGCTTTGAATTGGCCACTGTGAGTGTCAGAGGCATTAGTGGTAAATTGTACTTGATTGCCTTTATTCTGCTATTTCCCTTTTTTCTTTTCTTTTAGTAACATTTCCTAGCATTTTAAGCCCTGCAGCCACCTGCTGGATATATTATTGAGTGCTTAGAATGGCCCATTGTGAGTTGCACAGCCCCATATTAGCGATTTGTACTTCATTTCCTTTATTCTGCTAGTTCCTTTTTTGTTTTTCTATTTCCGTTCTGTTTAAGCCCCTTGGTGTGCCATGCAAACAGTTGTAGCTAAGGTAAACACTGCTGAGCTGTAAAGGTACTCCCCTAGTTGTGAACATGCTTATTGCTTATAAACTCAGCTAAGCACAGCTAAGCAGCCTCAGACACACACTCATGCTTAGCTGTGCTTAGCTGAGCACAAACAGGAGCCGCAGAGCTCCAATGTGCTTACCCCAAGCATGAGACACCCCCTTTTCATGTCAGCTGCTTCTCCTGCTTACATGACTACGTTTTAGCTCCTACATGGTTAGCTGCAGTTAGGCAATGTTCTCCTTTTTGTTATTCAATAAATTTCCCTCATTAGCATACCCCACTGCCTTAGTCCCCAGTTACAGCACTACACCAGAGACTTTCCCCTTAGCAACCACTTTTCCCTACCATTTTTTTCATTCAGCATGCTACCCACTATAATGGTAAAATGCAGATTTCACTTAGAAATGTCTTTTTCCTTTTTTTATTTTTTTTTATTTTCTGCACCCTCTCATTTGCACACTTCTGCACTATGCTTAAACGGCCGAAAGTGGCTATAAAAAAGTTTTATTTTTATAAATTTGCAATCCTTTTCCATGCCAGTGGCCATATGTTTGGCCATTGGCATGCCTAAGGATTAGAATACATGTGTTCATTCATGCTGTCATGCCTCCATTTTGATTTTTGCAGAGAAATGTACATGGTGAGTAACTGAGTACATTTCTGCAAGCTACACTATTCTGCCACAGATGCCTACCTGCTTACTGGATCACTAATTGACCTCATTTACATGATTTTCACCAGCAAATGAGGTCATTAGCATAATCCAGTCATGTCCATGGTAGAATAGTGTTAGCAGGCTCATGCACACCTCCAAACTTGTTTACTGGATCAGTGGGCAGCCATATTCCATGCAGCAGCTGCTGCACTATTTCGGACATGGCATTTCACCATTATTGAATCCTGGGGTTGAACTTAAACACTACCTGCTAAAGACCTGTTCCTGTCCTTGCCAAGCTCCAACCTGATTTATATTGCTTTCTTACTAAATCTACTTTCTTACTCTAATTATTTTTCTGTTTTCTCTTGTCTTTCTTATTTCTCTAATAATACTATTTTTTGTATTCCTGTATTATGTACTCGTAAATATTTTTGCATTTTTTGCACACTTCATATATTCTTGTACTCATAAATATGTTTGCATATAAATTATCTTGCTGTTTCTTTATATATATACTGAAACTAGTACACAACTGTTTAGTTTAGTTGACTTAATTTTAATGTATAACTTCTTGTTAATTTACCTATTGTAATGTTAGATTTTTTTTAAATGATTGTAATTGCATTTTCAGCTTTTCTCCTCAGGTCTTCACTGAAAATGGGCCCTTGGCTAAGTAGGACCATCCCGATTAACAAATGATAACAAATAAATAAATAAATTAATTAATTAATCTGTCTCACTGCAAACATCGTGTCTGTTGTGTTGCATCCTGATCTGAATCTCAACTACTGATTTCCCATCTTACTTTCTACTACAATGCATATTTTTATCAATCTTCCTCTCGCACATTTCTCTCCACACTTCTATGAGTATCCTCTATCTCACCCAACATCTTGATCATATCTGCTCTGACCTCATTTCAGCCTGCTGCTTTCCCTGAATTCATTTTCCTTAGTACTGGTCTTATGTCTTCTAGGGAGGGCTCCTCCTATTTTTCATAGTAGGCCGTGTCTGGGGCAGTGCACCTTCTGTGGGTTTTTTTTTTCATTCAGAAGCTGCTGGAAATTCTCCTTTTATCTAATTTTGATGTCCTATGAATGGAGAGGTTGTTGCCAGCATCCCTTAAGAAGAGTGCCTAACTATCTTCTTTATCTTTCTCTCTTTGCCTTGCAATCATATTGAGTTTCCTAGTGCTATCTACTGGTTCTATTTCCAGAAGCTGGTGGAGTGCCTCTGATATATTATTCTTTGCTACTGCGACTCTTCCCCTAGCCTGTTTGTTAATCAACCAATTCCTTCTTAGCCTGGTCCACCTTTTCTTTCTCCCACTTTTTCCTGCAGTCCTTCTTTCTTTCTTATAATGACTTCCTAGACTTCTTCATTCATCCACCAGCTTTTGTTAGGTACCTTGTTTCCATACCTAGCTCAGCCACATATCTGTTCTTTAGTCTTTGCACATGTTGTTTTGTGGTACTCTTACTCTTTTCAGCTCCACCTATTTGCTCATTTTCCTGAGATGATGCAGCCCTGAGTAATTCCTTAAATTCTTGTGATTTCTTTCCAATTTTCATGTCTTCAGCCTGGTCTGGTCTCCATATCAGAAATTTGCATCTGCAAACAGATGTATTAAATGTATACACCTTAGACTTAATTTCATCTAGCTTAATTTGCCAGAATCCTTTTTAAGCACAGAATACAAACAATAATTTAACATTTGGAATTGCTGCCACTAATTCATCAACTGTCTAAAGCTGGAAATGTTCCCTTTTTATTTACTTGTTTAGGTCCTGAGGCAATACACATACTCTGAATTTATGCTGATTCACAAACATGAGTGCACTATTTACTTATTCAGTTAATTTAGATTGCTTAACTATAAATCTCGTAGCTTTCATGCACTTTATTTCTTAGTTCCAGCCCTGAATAGTTTTGCTTCAAGTGAACCATAAAATAATGCTAACAACAATACAAATAAATACATTCATTAATAAAAATACCAGAACAAACATGTATACATATACATATACATATTTATATATATGAATATGAAAACACCCACAGGAAAATTATACTAAATAGAAGAATAAGTGCAATAATGTTATTTTATTATTTTCATGTATTATATTCTTAATATATTGTCAGTTATTGTGCTCATTCTTCCTATTATGGGTAGTTTTGCTGTGAACCTTAATATATTTACCTTATAAACAGCCCCGATTATGAAATAAATCATGATATGGCAACAAAATATTAGTAGTACTTTGCAGTATACTTTGGCACTGTGAAATTTATGTTTCTGAACTTTAAAGTAGTAATTACTGATGTCTTTTGAGTTGTTCCTCATAAATATGTGCTTGCTCTGACTCTGTATCTCAATGATTTACTAGTTCTGACTTAATGCTCTGCTACTGCCACAGACTGTATTTGTTATAGGCTTACACTGCAACTGTACAGCAGAAATTCTTTTTTTTAATTATACCTAGTTCTTCACAAGCTGAATAACCCAAAATGTTTTCCTGCTTTAACTGGAATTGACAGCAGATATGCATCACATGCACAGCTTGGGCAGCACTGGTACAGTCATATTATACTGCACCACTGATAAAGCAATGACATATGATCCACAGCTTTGGGACATGGAAATCATAATGGGACAGTATTACACAGAATAAAATGATGCATGCAGCATTACGATCAAGTTATGCTGGTCAGTGCATGGTCTGATCACACTTTGTATCTGACATCATAATTTCCACTCTTGCCAAAGGGTGGTTTGAGTCATACTCATCATTATTTGGACATGTTAAAGGGGAAGGAAACTGTTGGAGTTGATGTGGACACTACAATGTCAGGTAATAAGTTATGGGAAGTTAGGCTGGTGGCCTCATGCTCTAGGTAGTTGTTGGGTGGCAATGAGAAATTTCCTGTACAAAAGGGATGTGATGCCTCTATGTGACCATCATCTGGGTGCTCTTTGCTGAGGTAAAGTGCAAGGACAGATGACCTTATAAACAAGGACATTGGCAACCTCCCAACACTTGACCTCACACAGTTTGGTTTTGTCAAAAGGAGATCATGCCTGTTAAACTTGGTTGACTTCAACAAAGTCATCAAAGCCATGGACAAGAGGAAGATGATGCACACTGCCAACCTTGACCTAGCCAAAGCCTTTGACACTATTCCCCACTCGGGCATAATAGATAAACTCTCCCAGCTGGGGATCAACCCACATGTTACCAGTTGGGTAGCTAACTGGCTCACTGATAGAACCCACTCAGTCAAAATAAGGGAATCCACCTCTAGTAGTAGACCTGTAATGAGCAGTGTACCCCAAGGATCAGTTTTGGGGCCTCTACTGTGTGGGATATACTTTTCTGAGGTGCAACCTAAAACCAGTGGTCTGTGGCTGACCAAGTTTCCAGATGACTGCAAGCTGGGCGCTGTCTTAAATTTCCCTAGGGATGTGAACATCCTTCAAGTGGGCCTTACCCAAACTAATGACTGATGCTAGAAGCATGGTATCAAACTGAATGCCAAGAAATGCATCATTATCCCCTTTGGGGAAAATGGCATCCCCACTAATTATCACATTAATAACAATGTACTAAGCATGTAATCAGTCATGAGGGACTTGGACACCCAGGTTGATAGCAACCTGACTTTTGACCACAACGTTGCCTCCATTGTATGGAAGGCTTTCTACATGGCCCACCTCATAAATAAGGGTATTTCATCCAGGAACAAGGAGGTCATAACATCCCTGTACTCCTCCCTCATCAGACCCATTATCGAGTACAATGCCCTCTTCAGCATGTACCTTGCCAACCACATGCAGCAGCTGGAGAGACCATAGAGGTTTTTGACCTGGAAAATCCAGGGTCTCAAACACCTATCCTATACTGATAGGCTCAAAGCTCTGCCCCTCTACTCAGTCTCATACAGACTGCTCAGAGGTGACCTGTGTCTGGCATACAAGGCCATCTCAGACCCAGCCTTGATGGAGTTGCTTCAGTTCCATAAGGCAAACTCCACTTGCGCAACCTACACACATGGCCTTAATCTGGTCTGTGACATTAATAGAACTTGTTGGCAGGATAGATTTGTGTCCCAAAAACTCCCCCATTTGTGGAATAGACTCCCTCTCCATGTCAAGCAGAGTACCTCTCTAACCATCATTAAGAGAAACCTGGACGTCTGTTTGGGAAACAGAAATTACACCCCTGAGATCCCACCTGTGTCCCTGCTGGACAGAGGAAACAGGTGCTGACTTTGAGGGAACACAGGCAAAATTATTGGCTAGGCATATAAGGGCCTCTGGGCCAACAGTCTAGTATCATCCTATGAGCCTATGACCCTCTGTGGTAAAGATGAAGCAAAACTATGGACTCTCACTGGAATTTGATGTTGAATTGTTGTAGGTCTTGAATCTGACAGCCATTTCCATCTGAGAGGGTGCCAGACCTTATGACATGATTGGCACTGATGTTTTATGTGTTTTGTGCTGTGTGTATTTCTATGTGTATGTATGTCTCTGTATGGTTCTGAATGTGTGCGTGTGTGCGTGTGTGTGTGTGTGTGTGTGTGTGTGTGTGTGTGTGTGTGTGTGTGTGTGTGTGTGTGTGTCTGTGTCTGTGTGTGTCTGTTTGTAGACATTAAGTAACTACATAACTTATATTTTGGATATAAAATCATTCCTCCAACAACAATTACATATGCTACAGCAAATTGGAAACTTTAGGAGGAGGATCTGTTTTACATCAAAATTATAAAAAAAAAATAATGTAGTAATGACAGCACATTATTAAGCAAATAATACCCTCCAAGGTGTGTGTTATTGTAGAAATAACACCCTTCCAAGAGTGCAGAGGCACCATGCCAACCCTGGCCAGGCATAGGTTAGTACTAGGCTAACTGCTTTTGTGGGACATTTTAAGCCTAGACAATTAACTCATGTGAGGATCAAACCCTGTACCATGTGTCTGTAAGGCAAATATCTTAGCCACTATGCCAACCTCCTCAGCAAAGATGTGGATACTGCCAGATTCAAACCATCAGCACCATTACCCATGCTAATGTCCCTAGCCTACTGAGCCACACAGGCTGCCATTATTTCCAGAATAAAACACACCCTGTTTGGCACTGTTGCTTGCATACAGTACAGTGCATGTAAGGCAGGTCTCATTCAGAAAATGGCTTCTGTGTATCTGTCCTCTAGGTACCTCTGGTCTGCAAATGCAATGCCTATACATCAAGGTATACAGATACCTATATGGCATTTACAGAGCCTTCCATCTAAACGTATGCATGCCAGGGGTGGCAGTTATCATTTAATGTCCTGCCACAAGTATTATTTTTATACTTTCACAGCTTCTGTTTTAGAGGATCCAGGACTATAGGATAGCACATGTCTGATATCACAAGGTGATCTCTGATAATACAGGCATTATGCACTTGGCAAAGTATGATGACCCAGTGGCATTGTCAGCAACACTAATATTGGAGTGGTCACAAATCATCATCACTTGTGAGCAATGTCTGGTTAAGTGACTTGCTCAAGGTCACACAATAGGTAAATTAACTCTATGTGTCAGCTATTCCACATCCCTCGCAAACTAGAAGCCAATAGAGGAACAGGCCTAAACCCAAGCCTCACTGGTGTTTGATGGATATCCTGTAATTCTCAACCTCACAAAGTCTACACAGGAGTCACCATCCTAGACAATATTTGGGGAGCCTCACTGCCTCTGACATGTGTGTACAACCCACACAGGAGAGCTGTAATAGTTTGTAACACCACCTTGACTCCAGGACTGCCCGTTACCTGGGTGAACGCTTAGCATTAGTCAGTGGATGTGTAAGTCAGTGTTCCAGGCACAGACAGCTGATAACCACTCCATTACGGACATGGTAAGTGTGCTGTATGAATTGCAGAATGATATGTGAGACCTGCATGGCCTGTGCAATAACATCCAGCACCTGCAGAATGACAGAGACTACAGAGCCTCTGAACAGACAGTGCTGCCCAGCTTTCTGGTGGCTAAGGTAGCATCTGTTAGTGTGCCAGTGAGGCAGATGGCAACTGTCTTCCAGTCTGCCAGTGCAAGTCCTGCTGTCTATATCCATGAAAGGCTTTGTATGTGAAGTGGCCATTCACATCTTGAGCATACCCAGTTGATGCACACCATCATGAGACAACATCACTATCAGCTCTAAACACATAAGGGTACAAACCTGGCTATGGATTGTCTCATATATATGGCCACCAATGGGATATCTCACCAGACTGTACACTCTCCTAGTTGTACACAATGAACATCCCCTGTAGGTGGTCAGATCATCATACCTACCCTTATCCACGGATACATTCAATAGCTCCTATCATTGGAAGCACTGTCATACTGTACATGAATGTCCTCGTAATTCTATACCATCCTTGGCACAAACCACATCAAGATCTGGGATGGCAGGCTGCCCCTGGAAACACTGCCAGCCTTCATAGAGTGGTTCTACCTTATGACTGGGGGATGTGATCCCAGACACCCCACAACCTGCTACCAGACTGCCTGGCTAAAAGAATGTCTGCTTCCTATAACTCTGGCTCATATTATAGCATTACTGTCTCCCACCTCTTCAAATTATGATGACTATGTCTTGCTCTCCCCTTAATCTTTGTGGGTGAGATAATGTCTGATGCACACCATGGCTAATCCAAACATTGTAATACATATCCTGAATTTGATAACATCTGCATCATTCAGTTCTGTGTTGCCTGTATTGCATAGTTTGTGGACCAGACTCCACTTCATTGTCAATGCTGTGATGTATTCCTCTTAGTCCTGCCTTACATGAGGTCACACTGCTGCCTGTCCCTGCTGGCTGGCCTGCTCCTTATCCAGTGCTCCAATAGGAATGGTGGATCCTACTGTGATGTTTCTCTCCTGTGAAAGCCGTTCTCACACAGCAATGTTATTTAGCCCAGTGCACATTACAATATGTGGCTGCAGTTCCCAGGTGAATATTGCACTGTCCTACCAGATGAATCTACACAGTGGAAGCATTCCTTAGGTTGACTGACATGTTCTACCACATTCCATGTCTATGGATGTACAGTATTGAAGGCCATCTCTGTCATGTTTTGGTGATTGTTGATTAGGTCATCATCTATTGTTCCAGTGCATATGCAGCACTCCCTGCAACACACAGTAGTGACACTCCCTAATTACACAGTAACTGCATATACTGTGGTCTGTATCCATCTATGTATCTGTTTACCAAAGAGATGACCCTGTGGAAAATCTACCCACACAAAATGCTGGTACAGGTTGTGTTAGAAAAATATGTATTAGTAATATGCATGCTGAGTGCATTCAAGGCTTAAAAGGGTTAATACATTTATTCTGTTCACACTGCATGAATCTGCACAGCTACTAGAGACATTCCAATCCTGCTTATGTCATGAAAATATGCGCAGCTATGAGCTGCTTATGCCATGGAAATTAACAAGAAGCATTTGATTTCTGCTAATGTCATGAAACTAATAAGAAGTGTTTCTACTAGTGTCATGAGACTTAACAAAGAGTTATTGATTTTCTGCTTATGCCATGAGAAAGTACACAGCTGCTAGAAGCTATTGATAATGAAAACAAAGGCTGCTTGAAAGTATAAACCGTAGTCAACATTACTTGTACCTAAACTAGAAATTTACCTTGAATCTAGGTAAAATGTAACACATATATTAGAACTGCACAATTGAAGAATAGAAAGATTGTAGTGGGCTAAAAATAAGCCCCAAGGCCAGGTTGTTTTTCTCAAATGTTTTTGTAAATCTACAATAATCCAGTCATGTCAGCAGGAAATCTAAGTAACATTTTCTATGTAACACATAGTGAGTTTTAAATCTGAACATGTCAGCAGGAAATCTAAGTAACATTTTCTGTAGAGTAATACAGAAAGTTGTGTCTAACTACGTCAACAATAGAATAGTAACATTTCATAGAACTGTATAAAAGTAGCATACTGCTCACTAGTAAATCAGACAAATCATTCTGCCTGCATGTTTTGTCTCCTTGCTGCAAGTTAATAAAGGGTGCCATACTTGAACCTTATGTGAATTGGTCTTTGAAGTGTTTTCCTTTGACAGATTGGTCCTTTGGACCAGAACCCTCTCTTCGCCTTGGATCAGATGGGCCAGGTGGTTGAAACCATATGTGGAAGAAACCAAATCGGTTCTTCTTATTTGAAAAGCCCTCCAACTGAATTGTCGTACAAAAGAGGCCAGCCACTTTCTGACCTGCGACTGAAGGACAGGTCTCCGAACAGGTAATCAATCACGTGGGCTCAGGTAAGGTGAATCTACTTTTTTCTGTTTTCTGTTTTAGATCAGGGACTAGATTTGTATTGTTTTTGTCAGGACTGTATTTTACAAGTCAGGGACAGAAAAGATTACAGTCTTGTCATAGATCAGGAGAAACAGAATAAGTAGGCAGTCATTCTGAAGAGACTATAACAAAATCTGTGGTACCACGTTAAAAATAAGAGAAGTTACATAACGATCAAAAGGGTAGAACAAAATGGGTAATAATTGCACAAAAAGACCCCAAAATCCGCCGTTAACAGAAGACGCAAAATACATGCAGTCGCAGCGTGCCGACAACATTAAATATTATTCAAAATGGATCAATAAATATGAATTCGACGGAAAATTAGAAAAATCCTCGCTTATCATACTTGTCAAACAGCTCAAAACCAATTCCAAAGGTCAGGTAAAAAAGCAATGCAAATTAGGAATTCCTCAGGCACACAGGTGGATTGAGGAAGTAAACCGTAGGGAACAAAAGAACAACAATTCAAAAACAATGTTTTTAGATAAGGAGGACAATAACTTAGTAATAGCATCGGCCCCTCCGCCTCCCTTACCAGAATATGAAGCAAGTGAACATGTCAGTCCACCCCCATGATATCCTGTTGTCACTGAAAATAGAGACATTGTGAAAATAAAACCGTATATTAGAGATCCCATCGGGACCAGGTCTCAAACAAGGGCAGGTAATTCAAATGAAGGCATTGAGTTATATCAAATGGTTAAAAATTCACGATCTATGAGTGAAGAAGAAATATGCCCACTACAGAAGTACCCAATCCTCAGGCAGGACAAGATAATCAGGACCCAACTATTTTAGTGTATAGACCTTGGACTCCGGAAGATATCCAGAAAGCCACTGAGGGAATTCCCCATCCAAAAGTTAAGTTTAGAAAATTCTCAGAAGATTTACAAGGAATGAGGCTGAGTTATAACTTAAATGGAGAAGAGGTAGAAAATGTAGTTAGACAAATTGTGGGGCCAGATTGGCACATGATTAGTGGCAACTGGAATCCCCGTGACGCTACACAAAGACCCCTCCCACATAGCAGCGCAGAATTAGATAGAGTAAAAGGTCTTACAGACCGCATCTCTGAAAAATGGAAGCCAAGGGCAGACTGGACTTGCATTAATCAATGCATCCAACAAGAAGGTGAAACTATTGACCGGTATTATGCCAGACTATTAGAATGTTTTAATAACCACTGTGGAATGCAGGTTCCTGAAGATCAAACACGAGATTCCCCATATGAACAGCAGTTAAAAAATGCATTTTTAAAAGGCAGTATTGCACCCATAAGCAGTTTTATTACAAAACACATGGTAGACCATCGTACAAGCAGGTTACAGTCATTACTTGAATATGCTAGGCATGCCGAAAGGCATTTTAATAGCAAAAAGAAAAAGAAAGCTCAAGTATTTTCTGTAGAAGATGGATCAGAAGTTTATGTAGTACAGTCCGGGGAAAAGGGTAAGAAAAATGCACAGGAAAACAAACAATCTGATCAGTGATCAGTGGACTTTGAAGGGCGAAAGAAAAGGGGTGAATGTTTCAAATGCGGTAAAAAGGGACACTTGGCAAAGGATTGCAGGAAAAATAAGAAGGCAACAACGGAAGACAAGGAGGGTGAGGACTGACTATATGGTAGTCAGGAATCACTAGAAGAGGATAGCAAAGAAAGGACAAATGAGGATGTGATAGAGGGAGTAGAGGACGTGACAGAAGAAATAGAGGAAGTGCAAGAAGTTAGTGACAGTGAAGAAAATGAAATATTAGACTTAGCTTTATTGAGCTTGGAGCTCTGTTTAGCAGATACGAAACCAAAAGTTACACTCTTGGTAGAAGGGAGGGAAGTCAAATTCTTGTGTGACTCAGGGGCATCACGAACCCTGATACATCCCTCCAAACTGCCAGAAAACACAGAGTCACATGATTACATACTGGTAAAGGCAGCTAATGGACATCTGTATCTGGAGCCCCTCTCCCATGATATTGCAATAACTGATCCAGTTTCAGGATTGACTCAGAAAAGCAAAATTGTTGTTTCTGCAAAATGCCCAATAAACCTCTTGGGCAGAGACTTCATGAGCTATTTGGTATAGCAGTAATCCCAACCATGCAGGGTATGAAAGCACAGCAACAAATTAATACCTTTGCAGTGCAATCTGAGGGTGAAATGTTTTATCGGTACAGCCAGGACTTGGTTATGACTTGGCTAGGGACTGTGACCAAAGAATTAATGAATGTAGCCATCAGCAAGTTCCCCTCCCTTGACATTGATAAGCAACACCTGTTGCACTGTACCCTGTATTATTGTAACACACCAGGACTTGATAAAGAATATGAGCAAAAATAGTTTAAAAAATCATGCAAACAGATTGATATTACGCAATCTGTACTGGGACACAGAAGGGAACAGTGTAGCCAGCTTTTCATTGCCCCAGGAGTTCTTTACACTTTATAAATATAATCGATTACCACGTTAGCTTAACCAAGAACAAAAATGTAGAATGGGCAGACCTAGGAGAAAAAGTCACAAGATGGGAGAAACAGACAGAATCAGAACTGTCAGAGCAGGGAATGCAAATACAGAAGTTGAATTGGATAACTCAGACCCACCCAGCTGTATGCTTGCAGCCTAGTGAGGACAGCTGATTAGCACTCCTATTAAAGGAGGAAGAGAATGCCTTACAAAATATACCAGAAACTCTCTGGTCAACAGGAAAATCAGATGTAGGACTTATTCGTACAGCGGGACCAGTTACTATCACACCAAAGTCAGCATTTAGACCACAGAAAAGACAGTATCCCTTAAGAAAAGATGCAGAGGCAGGGATAAAGCCTGTTATAGCAGCCTTACTTAAAGGAGGGATACTAGCAGAATCTCCTGATTCACCATGTAACACACCCTTATTTCCAGTTAAAAAAGCAAATGGAGAATGGTGTATGGTCCAAGATTTACAAGCTGTAAATGACGCCGTAATACCAAGGGCACCTACGGTGCCAGACCCACACACCCAGATGAATGATTTAAAACCTCAACAGAAGTATTTTTCTGTGGTAGACATTAGCAATGCATTCTTTTCGATACCGATACACCCTGACAGCCAGTATTGGTTTGCATTCACATTTCAGGGGAAAAGGTATACATATACGTGACTACCACAGGGATATTGTGAAAGTCCAACAATATTCTCACAAGAAATGGCAAGCAACTTGGCGGGATTTACCCCACCAAGAGGCAGTCAGATATTACTTTATGTTGACGACATCTTGCTGGCGCCGACCACCCAGCAAGATTGTAAAGAAGATACCATAGCACTATTACGATTTTTAGCCACTGAAGGACATAAGGTAAACAAAAATAAACTACAGCTTTGGAAAAAACAAGTCAAATACCTATGATATGTAATATCCAAGGAAGGTAGAACACTAGATGAGGACAGAAAAGTAGCAATTTTGCAAGCACCAAAACCCACTACCAAAAAGAAAATGATGTCCTTCCTGGGTACAACTAATTTTTGCCAGAGCTGGATTCCAGACTATGCCTTGGAATCTGCACCTCTGACTGACCTGATATATATAAAAAGCCTATGGCAGCACAGGATTTGTTACAATGGACACCAGAGGCAGAATCTGCTTTCTGCAAACTAAAACAGTTAATAGCGTCCTCATTAGTTCTGGGATTACCAAACTACCATAAACATTTTTTCCAAACTGTAGATTGTAAGCAAGGTTATATGACATCAGTGTTAACACAACAGCATGGGGACAAGCAACGCCCCATTGCTTACTGTTCATCACAACTAGACCCAGTGGCATGGTCCTTACCCCACTGTGTACAAGCAGTAGTTGCAGCTGCAATGGCAGTGCAGGCTTCGGCCTCAGTAGTTTTATTCCACCCTCTCACTTTGAGAGTGCCTCATGCAGTGGCAATTATTTTACTGCAAGAAAAGGTAGCATATCTTTCCACTGCTAGGCATCCTTCCTGTATGACCATATTGTTGAGCCAACCTCATATGACAATTAAATGATGCACGACTTTGAACCCTTCTACCTTGCTCCCAACCCCTGCAGACGGCACACCACACCGCTGCCTGCAGGTAATTGAGCAAAAGACACTACCTAGAAAAGATCTCATGGATGTCCCCTTGGATGATGCCGAGGTGACATACTACGTGGATGGTTCGTGCAAAAGGGGTCCTGTGGGGCAGAACCTAGTAGGATATTCAGTAGTCTCTGACACTGAGATTATAAAAGCAAAACCTTTACCACACAACTTATCTGCACAGGCAGCAGAATTGATTGCCTTGACACGGGCATGTACCTTAGCAAAGGGTAAATGTGTAAACATTTTTACTGACAGCCAGTATGCTTTTTCTACTGTACATGTTTTTGCGCAACAGTGGAAAAACTGAGGAATGATAACATCTACTGGCAAACCTATCAATCATGCACAGTTTATTTTAGATCTTTTAGAATCTATTCAGTTACCTCAGGAAGTAGCCATTTGGAAATGCACAGCTCACACCAAGCAACAAGATAGGATTTCAAAAGGTAATGCAAGAGCTGATACAGTGGAAAAAGGGCTACAGAAGTATTTCTTTTAAATGAGGAACTACAACCCTCTGTGATTTTAGACTTAGAAATGTTAAAAACAATGCAGACACTCACTACGCAAGCTGAAAAACAAAGATGGGTAAAACGAGGAGCAATCCTCAAAAAGGGGCTGTACATCTCTAAAGAAGGGAAACCGATACTACCATCTAATTTGTTTAAATATGCAGCTTTGTTGAGCCATGGGCAGTGCCATATCTCAACAGGGGAGATGGTACAGCTGGTGAACCAGGTGTTCACAATGTACGGATTTACAAACTACTCTAAAAAATTTTGTTTGATGCGCCAAATTTGTAACAAACATCATGCACAAGGGGAGTTAAAGCCCAAGCAAGGGAGTTTCCCTACACCACCATATCCATTTCACACTATCTGTATGGATTTCATAGAATTGAACAAATGTAAAAATAAGAAGTATTGTCTTGTCATTGTAGATATGTTTTCCAGATGGGTGGAAGCCTTTCCGACCAAAAATCCAGATGCAGCCACAGTGGCGAAAGTACTTGTCAAAGAAATCATCCCTAGATTCGGCATTCCAGAAAGGCTCTACAGTGACAATGGTACACACTTTGTAAACCAAACCATACAGCAGTTAAGTAAGCATTTTGGTATTTCTTTAAAAAATCATTGTGCATACCATCCGCAATCTGCAGGGCTAGTTGAGAGACATAATGAAATATTAAAGAATAAATTAAGAAAATTAATAGCTGAGACAGAAAAGAACTGGATATATTGTTTGCCCCTGGCACTGTTGAGCATGAGAACTGTTCTGACTGCAAAAGGATTGACTCCTTTTGAAAAACTATTTGGAAGGGCTTATTATACACCCCAGTGGAAACTTCTCATGTCCTCAGACCAGGAAGCAGATTTTACACTAGCTGAATATATGGGAAAAGTCATGAATTCTAAACATCTGTTGTAGTCAAATTCTGTTTCAGATAAAGAACAAACTGAAACATCGGAAGTGGCAGTGATCCCAGGGGACTGGGTGTGGGTGAAGAATATAAAGATGAAAAACTGGTCGTCACCAAGGTGGGAAGGTCCATACCAGGTGCTTCTTTCAACACCCACTGCAGTCAAAATCGCAGAGCGAGCTTCGTGGATCCACCTGATGCACTGAAAACTAGTTAAGAACTTTGAACTGGACAAAAATCTTACCTCTCCATCGGGGCCCTCAGCACAAAGTCTGGCTACAAAGGGGGGTCAGATCAATAGGACTGATCAGTCTCAACCCCAGTGAAAAATGATCGGTGCTGAAGGTCCTATTAGGGCAGAGAGTAAGAACGCATGTCTGAAATAAAGAGGACAGGATCCAGTAAGATCCAGATGTACCTATTCAGAAGAGTCGGCAAAAACAGGAATGCAGAACAACAGTTTCCTCAGAAGTATTGCATAATCATCCTGTTGACTGTACTAGTGACAATAATCTTTTTGTTGTGGCCATTCCTTTTCCCAGCCATACAAACTGAACTGAATAAACGTGGAGAGTTGCACGTAGAGTGGCACCCAAACTTCAACACTTACCAGGCAATCAAATATGTGTATGCTGAGACCTTTAATGTTTCGAATTGCTGGATTTGCACAGCATTGCCAACAGCATACGGGGGGTTATTGTTAACTTCAGTCCCCCTAGGAGCCAACAAGACCTGGGAAAATTTAGTCTATGATACATCACGTTACATCACAAGATAAAGTAGCATTGCACTTGTCTGTTCGACAGAAGGGGACTGTGTGTTTTTACAAAAATTATACAGTTCAGGTGGGTTGGAGCAATTGCAATGTGACTGTTCCCTATAGATGCTACAATAAAACTGATAACACAGGTTCCTATTGCAACGCAAACTATGATTCATTTTTTGAACTGATGCATAGGACAACTGATGAAGTAAAACATAATGCTGACCTTTATAAACAACTAATTATAGTTGACAAAAAAAGTTTCATCCAGAACCAGGACATAGTAAAGTTACTATCAAAGTAGAAGACTGTTATTTTGTATGTGGTAGGAAAGCATACAAGTGGTTACCTGAGAATTGGTCCGGCAGTTGTTATTTGAGGTACCTGGTTCCAGCCATACGACACACAGCAGTTATGCCTCAGGGGAAAATTAGGAATGTTTGACGAGAAATCAAGAAACCTGTCAACCCAGTGGGGCAGATCAATGCGGGCTGGAAAAAACATCATGCTGTGAGCCTAGGGAAAAATGGACTGTCACATATGGACTTGGGTGATACCATCATCTTGTGGGCAGGTGTATTGCCAGAATATGGAGCAACAGAATCAATCTGGGAACTGAGAAAACTGTCTAAACTTCTCAAAATAATGAGCAATACAACCTTTTCCGCTCTGGAATTGGTGACTGATGAACTGACTGCCATGAGAACTGTAGTACTTCACAACCGCATGGCTCTTGACTTCACCCTAGCGACAAGAGGAGGTACTTGCACTTTAATCCAGAAGGAGTGCTGTTCGTATATTCCTGACCACAAACACGAGATAGACAATCACCTTGAGGTAATTCAGCAAGTGTCGGCTATGACCAAGTCAGGACCAAATCCATTTGACGGACTTTTTCTAGAGATTGTTTGGGGGGTGAGGCACTATCCTAAAGAACATCCTGATTGCCATCTGTGTAGGAATGATCCTACTGGTGGTATGTGTTTGCTGCTGCATCCCCTGCATGAAAAGACTGATTAAAGACTTTATAGACATGTCATTTTCAGAAACCTTATACCAAGGTGCTGAACTTGAAGAATTGTTGAAAAATTGAAAATGCTTTCATAAGTTTAAACTGAATGACTCTCTTAACTGCAAATCTTGAGTAGGAAGAGGTTAGGGGAAGACAAAACTGTTTATGCTTTTTTCAAAAGTAGAATAAAAGTATTAAAAGGGGGGAAATGTTAGAAAAAAATTTATTAGTAATATGCATGCTTACTGCATTTGAGGTTTAAAAGGGTTAATACATTTATTCTGTTCACACTGCATGAATCTGAACAGCTACTAGAGACATTCCAATCCTGCTTATGTCATGAAAATATGCACATCTATGATCTGCTTATGTCATGGAAATTAACAAGAAGTATTTGATTTCTGCTAATGTCATGAAAATAAGAAGTGTTTCTACTAGTGTCATGAGACTTAACAAAGCGTTATTGATTTTCTGCTTATGCCATGAGAAAGTACACAGCTGCTAGAAACTATTGATAATGAAAACAAAGGCTGCTTAAAAGTATAAACCATAGTCAGCATTACTTGTACCTAAGCTGGAAATGTACCTTGAATCTAGGTAAAATGTAACTCATATATTAGAACTGCACAATTGAAGAATAGAAAGATTGTAGTGGGCTAAAAATAAGCCCCAAGGCCAGGTTGTTTTTTCTCAAATGTTTTTGTAAATCAACAATAATTCAGTCATGTCAGCAGGAAATCTAAGTAACATTTTCTATGTAACACATAGTGAGTTTTAAATCTAAACATGTCAGCAGGAAATCTAAGTAACATTTTCTGTAGAGTAATACAAAAAGCTGTGTCTAACTACGTCAACAATAGAATAGTAACATTTCATAGAACTGTATAAAAGTAGCATACTGCTCACTAGTAAATCAGACAAATCATTCTGCCTGCATGTTTTGTCTCCTTGCTGCAAGTTAATAAAGGGTGCCATACTTGAACCTTACGTGAATTGGTCTTTGAAGTGTTTTCCTTTGACAGGTTGGACAGCTGAACGATAGTAAAATCTTTGGAACTGCCTAGATAGTGCACAGAAATATAGTAGATTATATTGTGGACACCACAAACTAGCTGACAGTATAGGGAACAGAAGTCTTTCCTATTAATGTTTCTGGCTGCCTGTAGAGCTGGTAAGGCCTTTGTGGCAGTATGTGTGTAAAGAATTGCTCCCATGACCCAAGACTGATGGCCAATATTGTGGAAAACCAGCATAGTAGTTCACCCTTCTAAAGTCTTTGGGCACCATATGTGCTCTTCCAAATGCCAAAGATTAATATCAAAATTTGGTGTGTTATGCTTGAGGCTGACACATACACAATCTATTAATTGATTTTCAGTTTGGTAACCAGGTGGGTGAGCTGGTTCATGAACCCTTTTCAGCCATGACCCAGGCTTTAGGCAACTATGTAAAAGGTATAAACAAAGTACATAGTTTCAAAAACATGCCATTCAGATTTATACTGAAGTCGGAGAAGAAATAAGAAGATAACAATGTGAAATAGTGATTTAGCTAACAAATTATACAGTAGCTATTCCTTGACTAAAACTGGCATCAGCACTTGTTCCATGCATACAGTCTTACTTACAATTGATATGCTTGTGAGTGGGATTATCACTAAGAGAACTCCCTTATATTCAATATGTACAACAGATAAATGTGGCAGTATGGAGTTATTCTTTGCGGTTACCTGTGGTTTACACATTCAATAACAATGTACCAAGTATGTACATCATTTACAACAGTGATATGACAGCATTCTTTACATTATTTAAACCTTAGGGGAGTGGTGAGGGGAACCTGTACAAGGAGCTTGGACTATAGTTTATCCATTGTCACTAAAGCATTTACAGGCACCATCATTTCAGAGGTTTTCAAATAGTGCGGTCTTGAAACCCTGGATGGAATCTTAGCTCTTTATTTCCTGGGGTAGTTTATTCCATAATGTAGGGACAGGTTTAGAGAAGGTATTCTCTCCAAAGACAATTTTAAAAGCAGGCTGGATTACAGAGACACTCTTGTCTTGACTACTTCTTAAGGGGTGGGTATGTTCCATGACTACTAGTTTTCCTCTCACAGGTAGGCAGTAACGGCTGCCTAGGAGAAAAGTTGGCCTTTCTGTCACTGGAGGCCACTTGAGACTCTGTAGGAGGCTGCATTGTTGTGTATAAGGGTCAACGGTAATGTGAATCAGTATTATAGACGGACTGAAAAAACAGATAGAGCAAGCCATACACCAGCTGAGGTAGGATGACATTTTTATCAATGGCCATGAGTGCAGCTGGAGTGAACAGATGAGAACTTATATAGCAGAGATTAAGTTGGGAGAGTATTTTATTAACCACATTCTCTGTGGATAAGGAAAAAGAGAGGGAGGATCTAGGGAAATACCTAGATATTTGTACTCTGTAACCGGAGGGATAACGTTGTCATAATTACATAAATACTCAGGTTGAGAGTAATCTGAACTTTGACCATCATTTATCTACAGTATTAAGGATATCCTTCTATGTGGAACATCTTATAAGTAAAAGCATCACATGTAGATCTAAGGATGTTTTAATTCCATTATATTTTACCCTAATCAGACCAGTAATTGAGTACAATGCCCCCTTTTGCATGCATCTCACCAGACACCTGCAACAGTTGGAGCAACCAAAGAGGTTTCTCACGAAGAATTTACAAGGTACACAAAACAAGCCTTTTCCAGAAAGACCGAAAGCCTTGTCATTGTATTCTGTCTCATACAGTTTGCTAAGGGGTGATCTGTGTCTGGCTTACAGGGCAGTCTCTGACCCAGTCCTGATGGAAATGCTCCACATTTCTAAATCAAACTGCACAAGGGTCATTCACTTCAGGGATCTTAACCTAACCTCTGACATGAATAGGTCATGCTGGAGTGGTTCCACTTTTCTAGAACAAGCTTCCATTTCATGTGAAACAGAGCCCTTCTCTGACTATCTTCAAATGTTATCTAGATCAATGGATGGGTGACCACAAATCAACTCCTGGTGTGGTGCCCATGTCTCTCCTGTCCAGAGAACGTTGGTATTAACAACCATAGACCCTTACCTCTGTGAACTTCACTCACCTAACCACTGACAATTGGGGCAAATCAGGATAAATATGGCTAGGCTTGTAAGGACTATAGGGCCATTGCCTTAGTAACCTATTATGAACCTATGAACCTATGAATCAGAGATTGTTATAACCGGATGATTTGGAAGTTTATGAAAAGAACTAAAGAGAATTACATTTTTGTTTTTGTATGGATGATTAAATATCTGTTAGATTCTGACCAGGTGCACATGTTTATGGAATACTGCTATATCTGGGTTTGTAGGCTTGAAGGGACTTTGTCAGACTGTAGATGAAATGTATTGTCATCACACAGAGTATCATTCAAAGATGGAAGGTCTGGTCTTTAATAAGGTCATTAATAAAAAGTGAGAATAGAAATGGACCTAATCCTGAACTTGCGGTACCCCAGTATTAACGGTAACATGAGATGATAGCTGGTTATTCAAAGGGACTTGACATGTTATATTTTCCAAATAGTTTTAAAACCATTTATGGTGCTTTGACCAAAACTGAATTTTTCTAACTTTGAGGTGAGCATTCAAAACCTTTGGTCATACCTATGAAAATGCCTGCTTTGACTAAGGTGATATTTGTTGTGGAAAGTAAAGCCATAGTAGTAATAAAAACATTTCTTAAACCATGTTGTTTGAAAGACTGTAGGCCATAACTGCTGAGATGTTTGAGAATTTGTTTATATAGATTTTTTTTCAAACACCTTTGCCAGAGAGCAAAGCTTGGATGAAACTCTTTGTGAGTATTGTATGAGGGTGACTTGAGTAGTGGGATTATTATGGAATGTCTCGGATATGACGGAACAATTCTTGAAGTAAGGAATAAATTGTATGTCTAGATTACAGGTTTTTCAATATTATTATCAGATCTCACAAATAAGGAAGGGTGTAGGGTAGTTACCTGACTGGATGAGCATTTTAGCTGTTTTAGTATGGACTTGTTTTGTTTTACTGAGATCTGAGAAATAAAAAGTAGTAGCAAACTCAGCCAAATGATACTTATCTGGATGTAAGTTGTTATTTTGTGACATAAGAGTGGGTGGATTGCTGGAAAAAGATTTGGTGATGCCTTGACTAGAGGAGGTGAGATAAGATTTAAAGGCTACACCTGCATTACGGTTTGTAATATTAGCTACAGAAATGTATGCATGAGAAGAATGAGAGAAATGCCCAGCGTTTTGGATTGATCTAGGCTAAGAGTACTTGTGTGTCACCAATATGTTGCGGAGAGGTCTCTATAGCTAGGTTGGTTAAAGCTGCACATACCTTATTTCCAAGCAGGACAGGCTGTCCATGCATCTGCATATGGACATCACAAATTGATAAGTTCCATATAATATTCCTATCCAGATGGAAGCAGGCCATTATCCACAGACAGCCAAGTTGTGGTAAAGTAGAAGCTGATGGTACTGTCTACAGTGGCAAGGAAAAAGACAGCACACCATGTCACAAGGATTGCTTTGGAGAGTGTCCACTAACATATGCTGCTCTGCTATAGCTGCTGCTAAAGCAAATATTCTAACATTTAGTACATTCACAATTCTTGGCATTCCGTTTATATGATTGTTAGTACAGTACAGCTGATATATGTTTCTAAATCCCTCTGCCATGTTTGATGGCATTAATGGATTTTTAATGTCCCTAATTTGCATCTGGGACCTCATTTTCACATTATTATTATGCGGTTATATGCATATGCTTCATGCTGTACTATTTTCAGTCTAACACAGCCACCCTACTTAAGTCTCTAACTTGCCTCCTCCCAGCACTTTGCTGCATTCTGTACTGGTCTGCAGATCAGGCGGTGTCTATGAATACTGCCTATATGTTTACTTTTTACTTTGCTTGATTTTTAATATTAGAATAAAGCATTTCATGTTAAAAAAACTCAGCAATGTACCAGAACATTAAATGAGGCCAGATCTTGCTAGAGTACAGGAAATCATTGTCCATGCTGCATGTTCTTGGCACATTGATGTTTGTTTTGTGTAGGTAATATAGCAATAACCCATGCCTGGGTGTGGGTAATGCTGGATTTACCCACAGTTGTTGTGGTTTGGTCATGAGGGCGAAGCCCGAGTGGCCAAACAAAGCCAACTGTGGGTAAATCCAGCATTACCCACACCCAGAAGTGGGGTTATTGCTATTATACAATAACATTATTTAAGAAAAAAAAATTACTTTTCTTAAATAATGGCAATGTATAATGCAAACTAGCGAAAACCACCGCTAATTCAAAAGCCAAGAACTCGACTCAGGCCAGTCCAAAACGTAAAAAACATGAAAAACAACTAATTTTATTAAGCCATTGTAAAAGCTTTTCATTAGTACCTTGCACTAACTTCTTCAGACAAGCAAAACATTCCCACCATTACAAGTGAGTTTAAATACCAGCATTGAAACACTTAACCTTGCCCCTTGCTCTCCCTTTAGCTCCTTAAAGGTACAGATCACAGCTAACTAAGGTGCATTTGCAATTCTCTATTAACATAATAAAAAATAAAAAATTCATACACCAAGACTGTAATAATAGCAGGCTTTAAAACTGAAAGAAAAAAGCCCAATATTTTGATTATTAAACTGTATAAAGTAAATAAATATGTAAAATATCATATAATGCCTCCTTGCTGCCCTTCTGCAGCTGTCTGGGTATTCTGCGGCAGTTCTGATGTACTGCGCATGTGTATATTTACGCAGTACATCAGAGCTGTGGGCAAAAGCAACAGAGAAAGCAAGATCTCCGTTGCTTTTTAAGGCCTGTCTCGCTATGTTAAATGAGTTTAACATAGCGAGACAGCTTTAAAAAAAGCAACGGAAAATTTCAGTTGCTTTTTTTAAAGCTGTCTCGCTAGGTTAAACCCATTTAACATAGCGAGACAGTTTTGAAAAAAGCAATGGAGAAAGCAAGATCTCCGTTGCTTTTTAAAGTGTCTTGCTATGTTAAATGGGTTTAACATAGCGAGCCAACTTTAAAAAAAGCAACGGAGATGCTCCATTGCTTTTTTTAAAAGCTGTCTCGCTATGTTAAACTCATTTAACATGGCGAGACAGGTTGTAACAAGCAACGGAGATCTTGCATTCTCCGTTGCTGTATGAAAAAAAAAAAAAAAAAGAGTCATACTAATGAAAATTCCATTACTATAACTCTGATTTACAACGTGCACGCTGACCAATCAGCGTGCATGTTTTGGAATATTAATGGGGGGGTTGTTGTATAATTTCAAATTAAATACAATAGATACAGGGACATATGACATATGACAAAATTGTATATATAATACTTCAGTATTATGTCAAATGCTGATTTTTTTTTTGTTTAGGAGTTTTTCATAACTTAGAAAGCCTTGTGATGACCCTTCTCACTTTGGCACGTCAAATGCATTTAAAATAATGTTGCTAAATGCTTTACTTTTAGATCCAGAGCTTCTAAACTTATCAGTAGGAATATATACCTGAAATACAAAGGAAAGATGCATTATGAGTTAGCGAAAGTCCATAAATTGTTTATACTTTATTTAAACTGAAAGAGTTATATCTGTTTGATGTCATTGGCCAGGGGTTTCTGAGCCATATATCAAGAGAGGTGTGATACTTCCTTTCACTTCAAAACTAAAATTTCAAGTGCTTCAAACAGAAAAGAGAAATTAAGTTCCCCTTACACAGACATTCTCATAAAACAGAAATAATTGATGATAAATAGTTCCCTACCATTCTATATATAATCCAATTTGTAAACCTTCTACTTTCAGGTATTATACTATAACATAAGCAAAATATGCATGTTTTGCTGATAGAGAAGTAATATACTGTTTTGCATCATAGTCTATTACCACATTGGAAGAAAAAAATGCACTCAGTTTAAATTCTTATAAGTGATTTATTTCACCAAGTGTAAGTAATTGGGTAAAAGCAAATGTTTGTTACTAAGTCTACTATTTGTTAACCTAAGTCTAATGCTTAATTTTGTTAAACTAATTTATTGAAGTTAAAATATATAAATCTGTCCTCTCAGATGAACAAAAGGGCACATCATTTTGAAGTACTACAGGCTGCCAACTGGCTCCCAGTACCGGGTCTACACTATTGGGGGATACTGGCCCCCTTAAAAGAATACTCCCACTGAGAGATCAAAATTACGCACTTAGAAGCAGCCAAGCTGACATTCTCCCACTCTTCAGCACATCATGTCACAGATGAAAAAGTCTTCTCTGGAACAGGGCCTGCTCTTCAGAACTAGTTACTGAATAAAATAATGAGTTACCATACACTAGACCCTTTCAAAAAACATTAAAAAATGTTTTGAAGAGACCAAATGCTCATGCTTTCATGATACTGTCAAAAATGAAAACTCATCCACTGGATGAATCAAATATTCCTAGGCATATGATGACTTTAACTCTACCTTCTTTTATAGTTTGTGTATATACTATATTGTCACTATTGTATTAAATGTATATATGTTATATTATTATTGTATACAGTATACCTATCTAATTGTATTACTCTTTGTCACAATTGTTATGTGAACCTTTTATTTCTCTCTATTCCCTGTAGACTGACTCATGAATCTACTCATATTACTATTACCTGTTTTACTCTGTACTCAAATCATGGCTGAAAATGGTTAGTAGACCAGCCCACTTACTCAGAAAACAAATTCAAATAAATAAATGCATAAATAAAGTCACATGAATCACTGATGTTTTGGAACAAAGAGTTAAGAACATGAGTTACTAAAGGGATTCATCTTTGGTTTGATCCCCTTATTCTCTATTTGCACAATTTATTCCAACCAAAGTACCCCACAAGAAAGTAGTTCAAAGTTACTCTGAAAAAAATGCACTTACATTTACTGGGTGGATGTAACATCATCCTAGTTATTGGGTTAGGGACTCACAGTTACAATGCCAGTCCTGAGCAATTGCCAACAAAAATTAAAAAAAATGGATGGTACCGTGCAGAGCAGTCTGGCCAGTTAGATAAAGATATTAGTAGTCTATCGCTTGTTAGCAATCAATACCCCTTATGAAATATTGCAAACTTTCAGCAGCAAGATATTAAAGTGATTTAATTGAAACATAAGTTAGTTCTGATACAAGTTAGATATGCAAATATATACATTTGTAAAGTCAGACAGAAAACAATTACTTATACAGACAGCAAACCTAAAATGAAAATTCTAACAAAAATAAATAACCAGAGCAAATCTAATTCAAAGAATAATGACCCATATCAGAAGACCATACAGGCAGACTGCAGAACAGTGAACTTCCATATATATTGTCATAGCAAAGCCTATAGTAGGACTGTCTTAATATATTTGTTTTAGTTCAAAATATTTTACTTTATTTTTCCCTCACAGGAACCAGATGTGATTAACTCAGCCATTCTGACACCCAGAAATCAACTGAAAGCAAACAAAGAATTTTACATCTTACTTCTCTTCACTCCTTATACCTAGCTCTTATCTCACAGATTCATACTAGGCTAACTGCCTTTGTGGACCATTTTAAGCCTTTCCAGTTACCTTATGGGAAGCTCAAACGCTGCACTTTTGTGTTTGTAAGGTGAACACCTTAACCATTATGCCAACCTCTCTCTCAGAGTTTCTGTACTGTCCCCTTTTACAGCTTTCCTGCAATTACAAGCAAACACGCATTTCCTGAGTTTGAACTATCTCTTAAAATAAGAATATAGAATTACTGATTTTATACATACTTTTTCTCTCTGTTATATAAAAAGAAACACCGTTCTCCTTAAGCCAAATATAAATGCAGTTTCATACATTAGTTCCTAATGTAGATTTCACAAAGTTTAAATATAACTTCCTAATATGTTAAAGTTTGAACTAACAAAGAAAGTACAGAGCATGCATTTTCTATCAGTTTCTCTCACTTGGCATCACAACTGTTTTTATGATATTTCCTTATCTAAAACCCACTTACCTTCCCAGATCAACACTAATGTAAATGACAATAACGTTATAGGAGTCTCCATGCTAACATGGTTATTACAGGCAGCAGAACATGACCCCCCCCCGGTCTTTGCTAAGTTAAGTGTTGTGCATTACATAATGTATAGGCTACACTACAAAGAGTAAAAAGTAGCTCCCACCTCCATAAGCTCATCCAGCCGCATCACTCACATGAAGTTTACACTGCTCCAAAAATTAATGAGCTTAGATTTGGGTAACTTATGGTCAATGCTCTATTGATCCATGCCAAATTTTATTTTAATAATTTAGCAAACCACAACAGATGCAATTCGATATGATCAGCTATATTTGTACATTATTTTTAGGGAGAACTATAATCATAATTTTCTTACAAACAACATTAGCGATGCTTTTTGACTGTGAGCCATCACAAGAAATGTTCATTGTGGACAACACCTTAATAAAATCTTTTCTTGTAGGCTTTTCCTTAGTAGAATGTTTTAGGCTTTCATATTTGTACACTAGCATGAAATACTTTCTATCTGCTGCAGCTGCATAAAAAAAGTTTATTTTTGTACTTGGCTCAGTTTATATTTCAGGAAATTTTCCAAAATATTAACTTGACTTGTTTGGGCAAACGCCCAACTGAATATAATAAATTCAGTTTGCACATTCTTGTTGGCAGCTTAATAGAAGAGCTTTCTCCAGAAGGTGATAAATGGATAATCTTGTGCTATTTAGAATATGATTAGGCCTAAACAGCTACTTGTTTCTATGAAATTCACAAAAGTCTGACTTGTTGGCAAAAGCTGTTAAAATTTCTGACATGCTGACTATGCGGCCAGTAAAGAAATATCACTCATGCTACTACACTGTGATTAAACCTGAAATAACCATAAAGACAACAGTAGCACTGCAGGAAAGCATAATGTCATTACAATCATATCTGTCACATGAGAGTTCAGCCTGTATTTACTCAGAAAAAAATAAAATAAAACTCATTACCTGCTATAGTGGTGCTCTGAGCCTTTGTTTTCCAATTCATGCTTATAGTTCCAAAACTTTGCTTAGAAATAGACCTCAGACAGACTATTATTTGCTTTGACTACATCAGAAAATTTTTAGAGTCTGCAATTTAAGATGCATTTAAGTACTTGGCAATGTAGAGCTAGCCATGATACCATTGATTTACTGAAATGCAAACATGTGTAATACTATAAAGGATTATAATGTCTAGCATCTAAATATAGGAAGCATAACTGGATACAAAATCTCCTTAACCTGACTTTTTAGTCTTACTTAAATTTTTATAAGTATATTTAATTAATTCATAGCTAGTTTATTTCTAAATTAACAACATTGCAAAATCCAGAGTCCCTCAAAGTTTCAGTAAGCCAAGTGTCACACACTTAGCCCTAAAAAACAAACACTGTAAGAAACTTTCCACCAGGTGTTCTCAGTGGCAGAAACATACAAAAATACTCCCCAAATCTTTTTTACTAAATCAAGTAAAAATCCAATCCAGATATGTTGAATTTGCAGTTTCTTTATTAGAAAGCACAGGCAAGTGAACCATAAGACTTAAGTCTCTTACAGTGTTTGGTTTTATTTATAAATTACAGGCATGATTATAATTCCATACCTATTAAGACTCATTAAAACTCCTTTTAACTATACAGAATAAATGTTCAAGTTACCATCATATATCTGGAATACAAATAGTACAAGTCAAGCTATATGCAAAAATACAGTTCATAAAACTACAGTGTATTGAGAAGGGATGACTGCTAATGTAGAATGTTTTTAGTAGAATACTTCTAGACTCCAGGAATGTACAACATGTGGGATGGTGAGAGGGAACTCCAACATAATCCTCTAAGGCCTAGACTGGACACTTGTCTACTCTGACAATAACAAAATGGTCACTCCAAAAACAGTAATTGGGTCAATGTGGCAGTGCAAGCCCAATTTATTAACTTGAGCTGAAACACAAATTCACTATGTGGATAAAGTTTTAAGCGCAGTCATTTGTACTTCACCGATTTTACTGACTGATTAGTTGTGAGTTCTGTGCTGAGAGACTGGCTAATGTAATTGGATGAGTGCGGGTGTTTGATGATCAGTGTGCATGTGTGTATGTGTGTGTGTGTGTATCTTTCTCTAAATACAAATTTCCTGATTTGTGGAAAAGGGTCATAGGTATACACATACCAAAATGCACACAACTTTCTAACAGCTCTGACAGTCACTGTTACCACATCAGGGTAAAATTCTAGAAAAGGCAGTAAAAATGCCACTTACTGAATTCATATGCCAATAAAACATATTGTTACATCACCAGAGTGGTTTCATATAAAATTGAAGCTGTCAAAGTGGTGTCCATATGCTTACTGACATTATCTTTGCAAAATTAAACAAAGATCTCCTCACTGGGTCCCCCTTTTATTAAGTTAACAAAAGCCTTCTTCTCAGCAAATCACAGCCTTCTCATTAACTCTGTCTCAGACTTCAGCATTGGTTCCCCCAAAACTGACTCACAAAGAGAAACTTAAGTATTAAATGCAGCAAAAGCTTTTCTGCGCCTGCAGAACATCACCTGTGATGTTCCTCTGGGTTCTGTACTAGTGTTATTCATAGTCATTACTTTTATAAACTTCTTAGCTTTTGACCTTGAGCTCTTAAACCTTATTTTATATGCAGATGATCTTCTTATCTAAGACTATGACCTCATGCACAAAACAAATCATAGAAAACCTCCAACAAATTCTCAACAAACTCTATCCTTAGATGTTAGCAGTGCAGCTAATTTTTCAATGCCAAACAAACTAATGTGCTTAGCACATCCCAAAGGTTTACAAATCTGCTTCCTGTATCAAACCACCTTACCTACAACAATCAAGATATTGAAGTGGCACAAACCTTCATATGTGTCGGTATCACACAAGACACGGGCCTTATGTCTTTTCATGTCAGCAACATTAAATCCAAAATCAACTCTACCCTTATTTATTATTACAAAATCTACCATTTCCTAATCCCTGAAGGGCAAAGTGCTGTTGATAAAAATATCGGACAATCTCAGCTGGAAAATGGACTACCCCCAATCACATATACCCCAAGGAAAACACAGAATAACCCCCAAACACTCTCAAACAGAATCTGTGAGTTTCTCCTACTGTTTCACAAACTGAGCACAATTGGATTTCCCACCAGTGTGCCAACTGGCTTTCAATAAAACAGCATGCTCACCTCCTTCAATTCATAAAACATTTTCTAATGAGAGACCTTCCCCTTTTAACCACAGATAATCTATCCATAGCTAGCAATGCAGCACACCTACTCAAGCTCCTAACCTACCACAACCAGCCATGCTTTCTCAAGCCTTGCATTTCAACGTGGGGATGTTCTCCCTAGTGATATATTTGTAACTAATCTAATTACACCCAGTTTAGAAGCAAATTAAATAACTACTTAAAAAAATGTTTGCGTGTAACTGCTTTCAGACATCTGCAGTCACTTAAGCCCCTCCCTTGCTGGATCGGAGTCCTTTTTAACTGTACTTCATCATTTCGCTTTAACACTTCTTAGCAATGAGTCTCATGTGGTCACTTACCTAATCCTCTTTTGCATTCACAATCAATTCTGTCCCTCCCTTTACAAATTTAGGCCTTCAAATTCTCCTTCTCTATGTTTGCAACAATTTAACTGGATACACATTTCAAATTGACAGTAACCGTTATCTTTGACCATGCAGGAATCTTGAATACTAAAATTTTTTTTTATTTATGTATGCATGTCTGTATGTATATATATGTATATATATATATATATATATATATATATATATATATATATATAGCCTGTCAAACACAATACTTACGTATACAAATATATATATATATATATATATATATATATATATATATATATATATATATATATATATATAATACTAGAATGTTTTGCAACCCATTGAGGATTATTACTTTATATCAAATGTATTTTTGATTTTCTTGTCATGCTAAATGTATTACCTCTTCTAGTTATTGTATTTTCCAGGCTGGGGCTAAAATCGCTCCTTTGTGGATCAGTTCAGTTACTCCAGTTAGCAAATATAAATAAGTAAATACACTGTGTACATTATTATTTGTAAATAATTTGAATGCTTAATTACACATTACTCTGTGCAATGGTTTCAAACACTGATTCTGTATTTTACACACATTTTTGGAACTTTTATCCCTGGATCCCTGCCAGTTTAGATTTTGCCCATTTACTAAAGTTGATAGATAGATATATAGGTTTATAGGTTCATAGGTAGGTACTAGGCTATCGGCCCTAGGGCCTATACAAGCCCAGCTAAAAAGGTACCCTAGCTTTTGCCACCCAAGAAAATTATTTTCCTGTGCCACTGTCGAGCAGAGTCACAGAAGTGATCCCTGGGGTGAATTTCCTATTTCCCATCCAGTCATCAAGATTTTTCTTGAAGAGTGCTAATGAGGAGCTTTGTTTGATATAGATAGGTAGTTTATTCCAGAGTATGGGAAGTCTATGGGACTGGAATCTGTCCCTCCGGCATGTTCTGTTTATTGTAGTGACAAGGTTTAGGTTCCTAGAGCATGTAACTTGGAGGGATTGGAATTTCTTTAAGTGGAGCATGTCCAACAGCTCTGGGTTTGACATAGTTTTGTATGTTAGGCAAAGATCACCTCTGAGTAGGCGATATGCGATGGAGTAAAGCTGGAGTTTTTTGAGACAGTCTGCGTAGGGCATCTGTTTGAGGCTGGTAATCCTCTTTGTGAGGTATTTCTGTGGCCTTTCCAGTTGTTGTAGATGTCTTGTGAGGTACATACCAAAAGGAGCGTTGTACTCTATAATGGGTCTAATGAGAGATGAGTAGAGGGGAACAATTACCTCTTTTTTTCTGGATGAGAAACCTTTTGTGATGAGGTGTGCCACATAGAAGGATTTCCTGACTACTGTGGCGATGTGATTATCAAAGGAGAGACTACTGTCCACCTGTGTCCCAAGGTCTCTTATCACACTTTTGGTGTTAAGTATATTACCATCTATGTTGTAGTTCAGGGGTACAGAGTTTTTACCAAAGGGGATGACAATGCACTTTTTGGCATTAAGCTTGAGGCCATGGCTTTGATACCAGGCATCTGTCTCAGTGAGGCCCTTTTGTAGGATGTCCACATCATTAGGAGTTTCGATTATGGCTTCTAGTTTGCAGTCATTTGCAAACTTCATTAGCCAAAGAGCTTCTGTGTTAGCCTGTACTTCAGAGAAGTAGATACTAAACAGGAGATGACCCAGGACTGAACCCTGTGGTACTCCACTTGTCACTGGTCTGAAGTAGGATTTGGAGTCTACTACTTTCACAGTGTGGGTTCTGTCAGTGAGCCAGTTGGCAACCCATCTTGTGACATAGGGATTTATACATTGTTTTGTGAGTTTATCTATAATTCCAGAGTGGGGGATGGTGTCGAAAGCCTTTGCAAAATCTAGATAGGCTGTGTGAACCACCTTACCCTCGTCTACTGCTTTGGTGACTGCTTCAAAGAAGTTTATCGGGTTTAGGAGACATCCCAAACTGGGTGGGGTCCAGAGTTTGGAGATTATCAATGTCTTTGTTTATAAGTTCCATTATGATACGTTCCATGGCCTTGCAGGACAGGCTCATCAGGCTAATGGGGTGGTAGTTCCCGGGGTCTGTGGTGGCTCTCCCTTTGTGGAGTGGGATAACCGTCGCTGTGCTCCATTCAGTGGGCACAAAGCCTGAGGTGACGCTATGATTGAACATGGTACTAAGGTGGGGTGCCAGTTCATTCTGTAGTTCATGTAGAATGCAGCCTGGGATGTTGTCTGGTCCCATGGATGCTGTATTCTTGGCTTTGGAGAGTGTATTTTTTACCTATACAGCCAATTTTCCAGGAACTTTGCATTCTTCCAGTATAGAGATGGGCCCTTTAGGGGTGAGAGGGGGGTAATGTTAGCACTTAACCTATCTGCCAGGATGTTGGCAATATCAGTTGGGTCTGTATATTTAGTGCCATTGTGCTGTAACTCAGAGCAGATCTGAGTGTTGCCATTGAGATTCTTGACATAGCTATAGAATGCTTTGTGGTTGTCTTTAGAATCAGTGGTGATTTTGTTTTCGTAACTAGCTTTGGAGGATTTTATAAGGGATTGCAGCTTCTTACTGAGACTGAACAGGGAGCTCCTCCACTCATGGGATTTTACTCTCTTTTGCAACAGTTTCTTCCTTCTGTTGTACAGTTTGTTTATGGCAGGGGACCACCAGATTGGCTTCCTTTTTTTGGAGGATATCGTCTTGGTTCTGTTTGGGATAGCACAATCCATGCACTCGTGTAAGTGCTTATAAAGTGCAATTGTGTAGGATTCAGTAGTCATAACTGTATTGCCCATCTGCATGGGTGTCATGAAGTTCACCACTTCTGTCTTAAGAAGCATGAAGTTGGCTTTAGAGAAATTTTTTACCATGGTTTCCTTAATGGGGGGTGGAGGCAGGATGTGGATATCTAGGGTAATTAGCTTATGGTCAGATCAGACCAATGAGGCATTGACTTCAGGTGTTGAACACCGGTCACTCATGTTAGTAATGACTAGATCTAGGATACTGTTGCCCCTGTTGGGGGTGTGGATAAGTTGATCCAGGGCATTGAAGTTTAAGAATTCCAGAAAGCGTTGAGCGAAGGAGTTGGTACATGAGTAGTTTCCCAGTTAATGCTGGGATAGTTGAAATTGCCCATTATTAGGGTATTTGGTTGAACCCTAATATTTTCCAATACATCAAGAAAAGAGGAGTGGGAATCCTGGGGCATGGTGGGGGATCTGTAGCAAGCTCCAATTTGGATTGCAGTTTTGCCCAGAGTTAGTTGCACTTGGATAACCTCGGATGTATTATGCTGAATAACTAGCCTGGAGGTGTGGATATCCTTAATGAATACAGACACACCTCCTCCTTTGGTGTTCCAGTCCAGGTTACATGGTCGAAAAGTGTGGTACGAGTTATAGCCTGGTAGTGCAGGGGTGCTCTCTGGAACCTTGAACCAGGTCTCAGTCACTGCACAGATATCGATGTTCTCCATTTTAAGGAGTGCCTCAAGTGAGTGCATTTTGAGATTTAGACTTCTAGCACTGAGTAGCATCAACCTCAGTTTTTGCTTGCCTGTTCCTGTTATGGTGGTGAATTTGTCATTTGAACCTTGCCTAAAAAAGGCACTATAGGTGCGGCAAGAACCTTAGCCAGTATCCGGAATCCCAGCCGTGACAGGTGCGCAAAGCATCATGGTCTGTTGACCATGTCATCCCAGGCAGACAGATACTGGATCCCTTCAGAATGACACCAGAAGCTTAGCCAACTGTTGAAGTCAATTATTTTGTCCTTGTACTGCGTTATCATTCTGGGTGATGGAAGAATGCTACTCAGGGCTAGGGTCATACCTGCCTGGGCTACAAGATCGGAAAGCTCTTCCATGTCTCATTTCATGTAGTCCAGGGAGGTATGTCTCAGGTCGTTCACACCAAACTGGACAATGACAGAGTCATATTTGTACTTGTTGTGGAGTGACCTGAGTGCATGGGTTATGTGGCGGATCGTGGCACCTGACAGGCAGCTGACAGTAATCTTCTCCTTGTTTAGCCTGGTGAGTGGGACATCAGTGTGCCTGACTATAGAGTCGCCCATGACTAGTATGTTGGGTACGTTGTTTTGCCTTATTGGCTGTGGTTGAGTGGCACACTAAGTATGCGGGCTATGTGTCATTTGGGTTGTGTTGGGGGGTGGAGGTTGCTTGCATTTCTGCTTTGGAGGTCTCTGTTGCTTGAGCAGATTATTATTGAGAGCCTCCGCGAATGTTTTTCTGTTTCTATGTGTGTATTTTGATGGTGTAGATTTAGTGAGACTAAATAGACAGACAGATAACTAGATAGATGGACAGACAGGCAGATAAGGAAGCAGGAATTTTGGAGTATTTATTTATTTATTTATTTTAGTTTTGTAACTCACTGCTTGTCTTTATCTTATCACAAAAGCTAAAAAGCAAGAACAGAGAAAAAAAAAACGTCTTGACATGGCCTAACTATAATTCACATTATGCATTATAATTAATAGTCCAAAAGAATGCCTTTAGTTCAATGGATATACCTTTCCATGTTTTTGTTTATATTGCTGCATCAGGACTGCTGTATTTTTATTTGCATTTTTGTTGCACATTCCCACTTCTTCCCCTTTCAGTGGTGTCACAGTTCCCATTGCTTGCATGATTAACTGTAGTTCCATAAGACAACCAGTATTATTATGATCATGTTTGGTTACAGTCCGTTGTAGTATAGCACTCATTTCATTTTAGATTCTGGTGCTTGAAGAGGTGCAGTCATGCCTCTGACATAATAAATTCACTAATCTGGTAAGCTGTCCCAGCATTATGGCTGATTGAAGCAGTTTAGTTTTGAACAACATAGAGAGCTCAGAAAATTGAATGCATGGTGTTGCAGAAGCACATTCATCAGTACAGTGATAAATATCCCCAAACGGATAGACAAAACTGAGTTCCTGTTACCACCTTAAAAACATAATGGAACCAACTAAGTTAATACCCACTACAAACCAGAAAAAAGACATTATTGTATTTTTTGAGGCATATGCACTCCCCAAACATACATAATTTCATTACATCTACAAGCATCAACAGTATACTATCCTCTGCATCAACAAATTTCCACTCATGGACCCACTGACAGTACTAACAATAAGAACATCCATAAGCAGCATAATGGCCATTGTCTATGATCTGCCTTGCCAACACCATATTCTTAAACTGAAAAATCTGTTAGCTATTATTATGACTACTATTTTAATATAATGACCTAAAAAAAACACTAGTAGAGAAATTGCCACAAAATGGAAGTATACCTTAGCTGTCTTTTCTCTTGTATTGTAGACCATCAACATTTTATGTAATGAAAAATATCACCCTATTAACTAAAATGAAAAACTATAAAGTAACCGATGCCATAAAAACATGCCAATGATTAGGTATTTGGCCAGCAAACAAAATGAGATTATAACAATCATAGCATACACATAGAGATAACTCAGCAGAATATGTGTGATTGAGAGTACATGTGGAAATTATTAAAAATATCATATGTCAGAGAAGCAAGTAAGGATGAGTTATAAATCATGTTCATTCAGACAAGGTATATGGTATGACTTAAACTACAGAGATACAATTTCAGACAATAGTAAGCGAGTACTAGCGTTATTGAGCGTGAGTATAATGATAAGGCATTGTGGATAAGTATTAACCAAGATTGGTACAGGAACAGAGCCATGTATTAATTAGGTAACCTTTAGAATTTTTTTAAACTGTACTAAGGAAGAATTGGAGTACTGCGGTGGTGGTGCTGCGGTAGCATTGTCACCTCATAGTAAGGCGTTGTCCCATTCGATTCTCAGCTAGAGCGTCTTCTGTGTGAAGGCATACGTGAATGGGGAGTGCCTTCATTGAAGGCTGTGCATCAGGGCTGGTAACCCAGTACGTAAAAATTCACTACCAATCATTAGCGGACTGGAGTTCCGCTGTGGCGACCCCTAACCGGGAAAAAGCCGAAAGACACAGACAGACTTAGATGATATATGGTCGAGCAGTGTATTCCTTATTTTTGGTATGAAGTCAGAGAAGAAGGATTCACCAGCTGTATTTTTGGCTTTAGTTACCTCAAGAAAGGAATTTATTCCTGCAGCAGAGACTTCTATTACTGGAGTAAGTGTGTAGTAGATTTTGGAGTACGGGAGTTTTCTTCAGCTGATGCAGAATTTTATGGGCAAGTTTATGGGTAAGTTGATTGTATAGAATGAGATGAGGGAGTTCCAGCCAGTTAGACTGTTTTAGAGTTGTGCAGTGGTGTGACCTATAAGGAAAGTCTGTGGCAAACCTGACTATTTTATTATAATGGACTCAAGTTTGGCTAGTTCACCCTTTCTAAGATTAATGAGAACTGGAGAGGCATAAAGGAGTGTTGAGAGGAGATGTGTGCATGCCGTGGTGGACTTATTTTTAGTGAGAAACTGCTTATTTCTGTACAGAACATCCAGTTTTTTGTGTACTTTCTTTATGGTCTGGGAGACGTGAATATCAAATTTCATGTTACTGTTAATCTGTACACATAATAATTTGCTGTGGGTTATAGGGGAGATAGTGGTTTTATTCCTGGACAAGATATTGGATGGGGGGTTAGGTGTAGCAGATCTTGTAGGTTGGAAGGGCAAAAGTTTAGTTTTGTTCAGATTTAGAATTAGTTGGGGTTTGGCATGTCATGCTTCACCAGAAAGAAAAGAAACCTGAGTTAGCGTGCATAGTTCTCGTAAGGAGGAAGTGGCACGTATTAATGTAGAATCATCTGCATATTGGATGACAGAAGCATGTAGACCAGAAGTATTGAGGTTGTTAGTAAAAAGAGAGAACAGTAAGGGTCCCAGCATGAAATGTTGGGGAACTCCTAGAGTGACTGGAAGGAGAGGGGAGAGGTTCTACTGCCACTGAGCTGCTTGCTGCTGACCTTCTAAGTAGCTTGGAACCAAGCAATGGAGGATTTACTGAGATTTAGATCAGAAAGAACATTAATAAGTTTACTATGCGAGACTCTGTCAAAGGCCTTAGAAAGGTCTAGGAAGAAGATAGCAGATACAAATCTATCATTGCTTCTGTGGTAGTTTATTGTATTGGTGAATGATATTAGAGCAGTGGTTGTGCTATGGAAGGGGTGAAAGCCATGCTGAGTGTTTGACAAAAGATTATGAGTATGTAAGTAGTCCATTATTTGAGAATGTATATGCCTCTCTAGTATTTTGGATAGAGAGGATAGAACAGCAATTTGGCAGTAGTTGGTCAACTCAGTGGAAGAAGCCCCTTTGTGTAGTGGAATAATATGGGAAGTTTTCCAAATTACAGGGACCAGATTTTCAGACATGGATCTGTTAATAAGAATAGCTATGGAGGTAGGTGATTGCTTCAGCAGCAATTTGTAGAAAGTAGGCTGGTAGTTTATTGGTGGCCAGTGTTGTAGGTTTTAGTTTTTAAAACATTTTTTATTGTATCTATAGAGCCGGGGTGAAAGGTAAAAGTGTTGTTGCTATTATGAGATTTGGCTGGTTCTGTGAAGGGGGAGGGATCCTGGGAGTTAGATAGGGCTAGAATGGACTCAGTGAAGTATTTATTGAATTGAGTTGCTATGTTCTTTGTGGTGTTTGAAGCACTTGGGGAGAATGTACTAGATTTACCTGGAAGAAGTATGTTAATAGCTCCCCAGAACTTTTGAGGATTGTTTTGACATTTTATTTGTATGTTGTGGTAGTAATTAATTTTGCCTGATTTAACTGCTTTTTTTGCTTTGTTTCTGAGCTCTAGGTAGATTTGTTTTGAAGTCTGGGATCTATCTGTATGCTATTCATCCCAGGCTTTGTCTCTGGTTTCAAGCAGTGACCTGGTTTCTTTACTAAGCCAAGAAGCAATAGTAGATTTGGTTCTGGTTGTTCTGGGAGGAACATGTGAGTTCAGGATATCTAAAAAGGTAGAGTTGAAGTATTTAACAGCTTCATCTAGGTTGAGTAGCTTCAAGTGGAGTTCAGTTACAACTTTTTAGGGAAGATGTGAAGTTGATGGGGTTGAAGTTCCCTTTTTTCCTTATTAGATGGTAGGTGGTATGCTTTGCATGATGAATACCTTGCCTTAGTAAAAAGGTTGTTAGATGGTCATATGGGCCATCTGGGAGGCAGCCAGAATGCAAGATGTGGTCTGGTCTGTCTATCAAAATCAGTCAAGGATTGATTGCCTTTTGGATTATTTGTCTATTCTTGTAGGATATTTGATGATTTGAGTAAATCCATGGAGGCTGATATATGTTGTGGTGTTTATAAATTTGCAGGTGAGCCAATCAATGTTAAAATTACCCATGACGATAGTTTCCTGTGAATGAATGATACAATGACTGAAACTCAATACACAACAATTTGCCAGAAAGCCACATATTTTATAGAAACAGACCAAATACCTCTCAACTTTTTTGATGGTGAATTCTGAACAAAGCTAGAAATAATGAGAGGACATGTTTTAAATGTCATATCTATTTCTTAACCAGATAATCCACAAAACAGTGCTCCTTTTCAGGGGAAACCCAAGGATCTTTGTCTGGTTAAGTGACTTTCTTGAAGTCACACAGTAGATAAACAGAGGTGCAAGCATTAAAACCCTGTGCTTTTGGACTACAGGAAACAGCTTGTTAACAGCCGAGTGCCAAGAAACTCTGATTCACATAAAACGTTAACAGAACCACATGTGTTGAACAGATAGATTCTCTGAGCAATCAGCACTAAAACTCTAATGACTGAAATTACTGAATAACTGCAATCCTCAGATATTTACCAGAAAAAAAAAGTTAATGAGGGACAGGGCATAAATATGAGAAAAATTTCAGAGATGTAGGGACAGGGAATAATCAGAAACAAAAATTAAAAATGTTCTGTAAAATCAGAGACACGCAAGTGGACTACTTTAATTCACTTAAAAAGTTAACAGAACAGGTTTTACATCTACATGCATTTTCTGAAGAACTGTGAAACTGTAATGGCTAGCATTATTAACTAACTGCAGTCCTCATTGATTTAAGATGAAGAAGCCAGTGATGACCTGCCAGCTGGTGCAGAGGTTTACAGCTCCAAGCTTTTAATGAACTGCTTTCTGTAGTCAAGGGTACAGGGTTTGACTCTTTCTAACTCCACTTGCCTAGTGTGTGACTCCGAGAAAGGAACTTAACTTACAGTGCTCCTGTGTTTAAATGATTATAAACAGGTTGAAAAGTACAAGGCCTAAACATGAGCCACAATCCGAAGTTATATGCTTTCTGAGCTAGTTTTACGTGGTCTGACAACAGCAAGAGTTCACACATCACAGGATATCTTACCATTAGGAAATTACAAGAGCTTTGAAAATAAAATCACAGGACCAGTTCTGTTTTGTTTTTACTAGACCATGTCCTTGATTATCATATAAATAAATGCATATATACATGCATACATACATACATAGATATATGGTACTTTCAAGAAGTTAACTAAACGTTATCCATGAACAGAGTTTGGTTAACTAATAAAGTGTAAAACAAACTGCATAGGACATAAGTAGCTGTAATCAATTAGATATTGTTTGAACCATCTGAATATTACATCTAGCTAGGAGTGTACAAACACTGGATAAATAAATACTGTGTATTTGATTAGATGAGCAGTGAGAATATTTCTACAGGTCAGGCACTCACTTTTTTTCCAGCAAAGCAGATGTGCCCTATATAGTAAGGAGATAATGGGCCGGATTCACGAAGGCTTGCACGGAGTCTAAGAGTAGTGTAAGACTCCATGCAGCCTTCGCAATCCAGGAACAGCCCTAAAGTCCATGTAAGAGACCAGCTAAAACGTCTCTTACACGGAGTGGGCGTGAATATGCTAATCACCCCACTTGCAGCTGAATAGCATGCAAATGAGGTAGATTAGCGATCCAGGAAGCCCAAAGCAGCCCGTGTAAGAGCCGTTTTAGCTGCAGAAATGTACTCAGTTGACAACTGAGTACGTTTCTGCAAAAAACACAATGGAGTCATGTCAGCTCCAAATAAAGGGTGCATATGTGTCAGGCAGCATGCCAATGGCCAAATATGTGGCCATTGGCGAGGTACCCCAATGCAAATGTGAGAAATAAATACTTTTTTTTTTCGGCGATTGCCGTTGTTTAAACGCAGCGCAAACGGGCTGCGCTATATAAAACATAAAAATGAAGGTTATAAACTCACAAATGTGGGTTTTATGCAATACATGGATTTACAATGCAGGGACCAGCAGACCAAAAACAACATGGCCACCGTTTAGTGGTTGCTAAGGGGGGAAGCTGAGTCTAAGACATGTAACTAAGCATTAGTAGGCAATCTGATGCAAATGAGTGTTAGGATACTGAATTCCACTGTCACATAGCAAATGAGCACATTCTGAGTAGTGTAAGAGTTACATAAGGGGGAGGAACAGAGTAGGAGATAGGTGACATCACAGGGGGGAATGGCAGAAAGAAATGCAGTTCATTGGAGGTCAGTGTTACATGACAGATGTCAGACACATATCATGGAAAGAGGCGTGCCACAACATAAGCATGGGAAAGTCAAGAAATGGAAAGTGTACACTGTTGCCTACACCAGAGTTTCTTGCTGGGCATGCATGCGCACGTGTGCACGCCATGAAGTGCGAGTAGGACAGTGTGCATGCGTGTAAGGCAGACTGAGCATGTGGGAGCGTGTTTGGAGATGTTTAACACTGTTTGCACTGGTGTGAGCACGTTTAAACCCGAATAAGCAGATTCTGAACCATGTAAGCATGTGTGCGCGCGTGTAAGCCACTGTGAGCGTGTTTCTGTTGGTATGCACGTTGCTCCCCCCTGAGGAAACAGAGAGGAAAAAGGAAGCAACAGACTTAGTAGGAAGCTAGCAGGGAATACTGCTGGAGCTAGCAGGTGAAAACAATTAGAAGCAGGCAATTACACAGGCAGAATAGTAGCTCAGCCAAGCACTTAAAACTCTGCAAACAGCAGTGCAGGATGTTTCTCTTAAGAGACACTGCAAGACAGGAGTAAGCTATTAGAAGTGTAAACTGAAAAAGCTGAACTCAGAGCAGAAATGTTAGGGGCTGCCATAGCTGTCATAATGAGACATAGGCGACTTGCTGAGGGTGGTGACAATGCAGATGGTGCCAGACAACCCACAGTGAGGAGACGGAGAAGAGTGTACAGGCCCAGGGTCACCTACCACGGGTTACATGAGCTGGAGATGGTAGAGCGCTATAGAGTGGACAGAGAGCTCCTGCAGCAAATAGTTGAGCTGTGCAGGCCACACCTCACACACAGAACCAACAGAGGGGAACCCATCCAAGTGGAAACCAAGGTATGTGTTGGCCTAAGAATACTAGCAACAGGTACCTTCCAAAGACCAACTGGTGATATGATGGGGATATCACAGGCATCAGCCTCCAGGGTACTGCACCAGTTCCTGGATGCCATGTCAGCACATGTCAGTGATCATGTATATTTCCCCAATGCCCGTGAGGTATTGGCCAGCAATATGCATCTCTTCCAACAAATAGCGGAATACCCTGAGGTAGTGGGTGCAATAGACTGCATGCACATACGCATCAAAGCACCGGCCGGTGAGCGGGGTAGGGCCTACATTAACCGCAAGGGCTTCCCCTCCATCAACTGCCAGGTCGTGTGTGATGCCCAGGGCATAATAATGAATGTGTGTGCTGGCTGCCCTGGGAGCTACCATGATTCCCACACCTGGCATTTGACGCAGCTATACCAGACATTTGCCAATGGGGACATCCCACACGGACACCTAGTGGGGGATGCAGGTTATGCACTGGAGCCGTGGCTGATGACACCCATCAGAAACGCACACACACCTGAACAGGAACGCCATAATGAGGCACACGCACAAACACGTAATGTAAATAGAGCGTGTGTTTGGGCTGCTCAAGTCACGGTTCCGGTGTCTGGACACATCTGGTGGAGCCTTGCAGTACACACCAACTACATGTACCCAAATTGTCATGGTATGTGCTATGCTACATAATATGATCTTGCAAAAACAGCTGCAGCAGGACCAGCATAGGGTCAGGCCAAACAGCCCCCCACCATTGCCAAGGCCATCACAGGCAGAGCGTGACTCGGAGGAGGAACAACCTGAGCCTGCCCCAGTAGGCAGAAGGAGGTGTGCCCAGTATGCCCTGGCCTTGGCAAAGAGGCAAAGCATAGCACATACACTGGCTCAGTAGGAACCCTGGGAATGATACCCCCTCTGACTCACTCAAATAATAACAGGGATGCCTAAAATGACATGACCTGCTCACAAACAAGTACAGGGAGTGTAATATGTGCATCCGACAGAGGCAGCCCTGCAGCACCCCCTGAGGCATGAATGCCATTTGTTAAGTAATGTAACACCATGTACTATATGCACACCTGAGGACCGTGAATAACATCCTACCCTCACCAAGCATCACGCCACAATGTGACAATGAGATGATCAATTGCAATAATTGGCTGAAGTATTGCAGTTAGTCAAAGGGGATCCAATGTGTGCCAGCCTGGGATGACATGCTGAGCATAACATGATGCTCCACTTGCTAGGACTGGCGTGCACCTATCAGTGCAGGCCGTATGGATACTGGCAAAGGCTGTTTTTACCCACAGCGTGCCCTGAATAGGTAAGGCTCAAAACACAAACCTAGGTATCAGAAGGGATAAGAACCTAGATGTAATGCTACCCAATGCCAGAAGTCTAAACAGCAAGATGCATGCAGTCTAAACTCACCCAGTATGGAGAATGTTGATATCTGTGCTGTAACAGAAAACTGGGTCAAGGCTCACAACAACACCCTAACACTACCAGGTTACACCTCATACTGTGCTGTACAGCCTCAAAACATGGAACAAGCTACAAAAGGAGGGTGACTAGCAATAATTGTCAAGGATAACCACACCCCCATGTTGGTACCACAACAAGAAGCAGCATGGACTAGCCATGGTTAAGTAACAGTGGCTAAAACTGCCTCCCAGTTTATAGCCTGCTACAGACTACCATCCCAACACCAGGAACTGCACCTGGCCTGTGTTGGAATACATGAATATATCATGTCCTCCAAACCACATTATATTGGGTGACTGAAAATACCCAGACATAGACTGGGAGCATTATACTAGCTCCAACACTGTAGGAAAAAAGTTCATAGAATCCATAAACCAAAATGCCCAGGAACAACGTACCACTCCCACAAGAGGGGTAAGCATACTGGATGTGATAATCAGCAACATGGGTACTGGATGGCAAGATGAGAAGTGTATTGCTCACCGGTAAGACCAGACCATAGAGTAATCACACTGGATATACACATCCTGACCACAGTCCCTGGCCAGAAAACCACAGTGAAAAACATGTGTAAAGCAAAAGTTGCCACACCTCAGAACCTGTTATACAGGCATTCCATGAACACCACCAGGAATGCTTGGATTATGCAATCCTAAATTAAAACAAGACACAATGCCATACATGCAGGCATCTGGCATGGTGGACTCCAGCCATTACCAAACCATGCAAGAGAATGAGGAAGCTACTACATGATAGAGCAAACATAAAAAAAGAAGTAATCACTGATCAGTAGTATGGCAATAAAATATGTCCACACATACAATCCACTAAGGCCAGCTACAACAAGTTGAATCTGTGAATCTTGAGGCAATGTTACACCTGCCCCAAATACACAGACAACCCTCAACTCCCCCCAAGAAATACAAATATATGTGAGAGATGCAACCATTTATCCAAACTGGAGGCTGAGCTCCCTCAACTCAGTACTCCCAAAACTAGTCAGGAGGAGAAGGTAACCACACACACCACAAACCCAGTCCCACATAGACCTATCACAACTGCAAACCAAAGACATAAACACAGAAAAACATTCTCGGAGGCCCGAATTACAAACACACCACACCAACAGAGGCCTCCAAAGCAGGCACCCAATCAAACAACCTCCAAACATAGCACATGCAACACATAGTACACAAAGCTGGTGTGCCAAACAGTCACAGGCCAGAAGGAGAAACAACATGCCTGATACAGTTGTAATAGGTGACTCCATAGTGAGACACGCTGCTGTCCCGCACACCAGACTGAACAAGGGAAAGGGTACAGTATGCAGGTCACCCCAAAGCAAGTAGAAATATGATGCAGTCATAGTCCATGCTGGTGTGAATGACCTGAGATGTACCTCCCTGGACTACATGAAAAGAGACATAGATGAGCTCTCCGATTATGTAGTCCAGGCCGGTATGACACTGACCGTTTGCAGCATCCTACCCTCACCAAGAATGATGCCACAGTACAAACACAGAATGATCAGTTATAACAAGTGGCACAATTACTGGTGTCATTCCAAGGGGATCCAATGTCTATCTGCTTGGGATGTCATGCTTGACAAGCCACGCAGCTGTTCCAGGGATGGCTTGCACCTGTTACCCCTGGGCGTCTGGATATTGGATAAGGCTTTGCCACCTCCATAGAGCCTTTCGTAGGCAAGGCTGAAAAGACTAACCCACCACCCTAGAAAACATAAGTGGAAAGAAACATAAGGGTAATGCTGACCAATGCCAGATGTGTAAACCTCAATATGCATGCTCCCGAGGCCCTCCCCAGTATGGAGAACATCGATGTCTGTGCAGTGACAGAAACCTGCTGCAAGCCTCCTGACAGCACACCAGCACTACCAGGTTATACCACATATCATGCGTTATGGCCCCAAAACCTGGAACAAAACATAAAAGGAGGGTGAGTATCCATATTCAGCACAGACACCCATACGTCCAGGTAACTGACAATGTACAAGGCATTGGAGTCCACCCATGTTCAACTAACCATAGGCAAGACTGCTGTACAGTCTGTAGCATGCTACAGACCACACTCTCACACACAGGAACCCCACCCAGCCGTCCTGAAGACACTGGACAGTATGAATGTCCAACCAAATACCAAACAAGGTACTCACAAATTACCACATAGGTGGTAAACCATTATGTATGGAAGGAGTAATCAGGGACCTAGGGACACAAGTGGACAGTAACCTGTTATGTGACACTCACATTGCCAATGTGGCTAGGAAGACTTTATATTGGACACCGTATCATGAAAGGATTCACATCTACATCAACAGAGGTCATTGTGCCCCTATACTGTTCTCTTATCAGACCCATAATCTAGTACAATGCCTCATTTGGGATGTACCTTACCTGACACCTGCAGCAGTTAGAAAGACCTCAAAGGTACCTCACCAAGAGGATAAAGGGTCTCAAATATATGTCATATGCTGCCTGGCTGTAGACACCCCAGCTGAATGCAGTCACATACTGCCTACACAGAAGCATTGTATGTCTGTTGTACAAGGCCATGTCCAACACAGGAGTAATGGACATGCTCCACCCCAGAAAACTCAAAGCCATCGGAGCTGTGAGAGTGAGAGATGTCAACCTCAACACATAATGAAATAGGATGTGCTGGAGGGACAGATACATAACCCAGAGGCTCCCCACACCCTGGAACAGAATCCCACTCCATGTTAGGCAGAGCCCCTCACTGACACTCTTCAATAGGAATCTTGCCAAGTGGATGGATGATCGTAGATTTACACTGGGGGTCTTCACTGTGTCACGTCCAGACAGAGGCACAGCAAAGCAAATCATAAATGGCCATAATATTCACATAGCAAGGGGTGGCGAAAGCCACACACACTCTGGCTAGGCTTACAAATGCCCTAGGGTGGATAGCCTAGTATGAACCTATGGACCTATGAAGATACAAATTGTACAGGACACTAAGGATAATCCCAAGGCTTCCTCAACTGATGGTAGGAACCGTGTTGGGAATTCACAGATATGCTCTGAATCACACAAATATTACAAACAACATACCAAACACACACACATATTGCCAACATACATCCTGACAGGTGCAGTGCAACCCCCCCCCCCAGAATGCAAAGTATCTATCCCAGCAGACTGCTGGCCCCCTGACATTGCAGCTGCTAAGGTAACAGCCAGCATCTACAAAGCAAAACACACAGCAGCAATGGTATAAGATGGTGTCCTGGGCTGAGTCCAACATGGACTCCAAGAAGAATGGAATGCCAAATCACACTACTGCTCAATGTCAGCCTTACCACAGGATATGTACCCAAAGAGCAGTGTACAACAACAGTGGTCATTCTCAACAAAGGTGTTGCCTGAATGGATACTGAAAACTACCACCCCAGAATCCTGAGAATCTTGGTCTGCACAGCTATGGAAAGGATCAGCATGTACCGCAGACATAAAAGATATTGGGGACCTACTGACACCGGACCCTACCCAGTGTGGCGTTCTTAAGTGCAGATCCTGCCCCTAAACATGTTTGACTCATTTGAAACAGTCATTAAGGTCATTGATGAGGGAATGTGGTCCACACAGCGTAGCTGGACCTTGCAAAGGCTTCCATACAATACCCTATGTGTTCATTATATATATGCTCACCAGCTTAAATATAAACCCCTATGTCAGTAGAGGGGTTGCAAACCAGACCAAGGACAGAACTGACATGGTCAGACATGCTGCAGCCATGTCAGACTACAAACCAGATATAACTGGCATCCCACAAGGCTTGGTCCTGGGACCTCCCTCGTTTGGTATATATGTCCCATAGGTACAGGCCAACATGGAAGGACTGTGTCTGAACATGTTTGCAGAGGACTACAAACTGCCCACCATATCTGACCCTCCAGCTGACAAAAGCATCCCACAAAAGGCCCACATAGAAACATACAACTGGTGCCATAGCCATGTCAGCAAGCTAATTGCAGAAAAGTGTATAGTCAACCCCCGTGGATATACAGTAAGTGCCCACCAATTACCATATAGGTGTTAACCCATTACGTACTTAACATGTAATGAGAGACCTGGGGACACAAGGTGATAGATATCCTGCATTGGACAAACATGTGGCTGTACTGTTTACAGAAACATACCATATACCCACCTAATCATGAAGGTTGTCAGATCTAGATAAGGGGAGGTCATTGTGGCTCTGCAGTCATCCTTCATCAGCGTTACAATTGACTACAATAGCCCCTGTGGGATGTACCTCAGCAGACACCACCATCAACTGTAAAGTCCCCAACAGTACCTCACCAGGAGTATCAAAGAGCTTGAACAGATGCCATGTGTTGCCTGATTAAACAAACTGCAGCTACACACACTGTCATACTGCCCACCCAGAGGCAAGCTGTGCCTGATGTATAAAGCCATGTCCAAGCTGGAATCAATAAACATGCTGCACCTTGTACAATCTGAATGGCATTGAGCTATGCACATGAGAGACCTGAACCCCAGCACTGACATACATAGGACAAGCTGTACTGCATAGTCCATAACACAGAAGCCACCCCCACTCATGAGTAAACACCCAGTACAGGTTATCCATAGAGTCACTCATCGATTCTCCTCAAGAGGAATCTTGATGAGTGGATGGGAGATGGTAGGTTTACCCTGGGTATCACTGTTATGTCACAGGTAGACGGAGGCACAGTATACTAACCATGACATATGTCATGGCAAACTCCACTTACAATGTGTGTCGAAGGACAAACACACTCTCCGACTAGCATTAGAAATGGCCTAGGGCACATCGCTAGTGTTTGCAAATGTACACCTATGTTGTGGAATACACTACCAATGTTGGACAAGCCTGGTTTAAGTAGTTCATATCTGAACATAATGCAACATGGTCAGATGTGCACAACTGGCCCCTAACCAGGCTGTTGTGCTCACTATGGAAATGTAAAGCAGTGATAGGACTAAAGCCCAGGATACTGTCCACCACAGTGAAAGTACTGAACCAGTACACTATACGGTACTACAGTGTTAGGTCAGTATGAAAGGATGTTGACAACTGTATGCAAAGTATCCCATGCAAACCCTGCAGGCACAGTATAATCCCTGTTGTGTTCACACACAAAGCAGTTGGACAGTAACTACACAACATGACACACAACACACAACCATAAACGGGAGATATTTGTTGAAGTTCACACTCATCCACAAATGTGGTGGGCTGCAGAGTTCAACATATGGAAAGCTCACACTGGGCATGCTCGCACACTTTGATAAATGAGACATATGTCAGACAACATGCCATGGGAAGGCTGAACTGGGCATGCTCACACACTTAGGCCAAATCTCAGTTTAGCAGTTGGCCACACATATCTGGTATATGTACGTGTTATTCCATGAACCAACCACATTACAGCAATCTGCCCAGTGCACACAGTTAAATGACTACAGAGACGTATGTGATATAGTGGATCCCTCCCATATGCAAACATCTTCCACAGATACACAAGTTGTTCATACAAACAGGGAATGCTATGGCAATAAAGACCTGCAAACAATCTATCAGCAACAAATAATGTGCATCTGACAATTAAACATATGGGTGTAGAGGTCAACACTAGGCTGTTTGCCCTAGGCAATGACAGCTTAGCCAGAGTGTGCTTGGCGTCTGCCTCCCCAGTACAGTAGGCTACTGTGCCACTGTAAAGTAGGTCACATAAGGCACTGTGTGAGGCTAGTGTGCTGTGCCTCTGTCAAGCAGGGACACAGTGGAGATCCCAGGGTTTGAATTTGCTAAGCCACAGCCATGTTGTTGGTGTGTGCTGGAAGAGGGTTGCTGAGGACCTCTAACAGTAAGTGGGCATCAATAACAGACTGAGGGGAGCCTTATCTGCATTGTCTGGACAATTTCACTATCAACACTGTGTCGTGATGATTATGAGGGATTGAAGTGTCATGCTGGTACTGTTCAGAGATGTCCTCCCTCTGTGGACTACTGCTCTGCAATGTATTAGCTCACTCTGTCTGTTGGACAGCTCATATATGGCTGGTGTACATCTGACAAGTGTCCTGTTGTGGAGCAGTCATGGGTATATTTGGGATAGCATGATCAATGCAAACCTTCCACATGCTCATAGAATGCAATTATCAAGGATTATGCAGAGTGGCCTGTATACTCCCCCAGCATGGGTCCTTTGAAGTCTTCCACCCCAGTCTTCAGAAGTGTAAAGTCTGCTTTTGATAAATACAGTTTGTTTGCAGTGACAACCTTGCCTGGGGGTGGGAATGGGATATGGATGGCCAGGGAAAGGTGGGTATGGTCAGATAACAATGGTGGTCTACCTCTGGTGTGGAACAGTGAGTACCCATGCTGTAGATGGTCAGGTGCAATATGTATTCCCCCTTGTGGCTGTGGTGAGTGGTTCTGTCATAGCACATGGACTCACAAATTGTAGTGGTTGTAGGGTAATGTTGTAGAGGCCTGAGTAGTTCCCACACACAATATGCCTGTACCTGACGTTAACAACTGGAATGGTGTATGTGAACACCTGCATATCTTGGCACTGTTCCCAGGGAAGTAAAGTGTGTGTCCTGGATGTGGGAGGGGTGGTCAGGACTGGTTGTGTTGTGTGTTACAGGTCCTGTGGTCACGAAGCATGGTATAAAACATAACCTGCCAGTGCGATGTGCATATCTGACCCTGACGTAGATGGCTGCAAATGCATATATATGCTATCCCCCACCTGACAGGTAGTACTAGATGTACATACCTCTGTAAAAATAATGATGTCAGCACCATATAAATACTGCAGGTGCAGAGCAAGTGCCCAGTAATTTGGATAGTGCGCTCTACTAATGCGTCTCCCTCAAGTGTCATAATATAGTTAGGTAGGGGTTTGAATCCTGCAAATGCTCAGTGTGGGTGGGTGAGTGGGGTTGGTGTGTGTGCAAGTCTGTGTGAGGGAAATGTCCCTTTTGTCAACTGGGAAAACACACTACAGGATGCACATTCCCCTTTCTAAACACTGATGATGTCAGCACCCTATAAGTACAGCAGGAGAAGGGAACCCTCCTAGTAATGCGAATAGCGCGCTCCGCTAATGCGTCCGTCTCAGGGTCATAACATAGTTAAGTAGGGGTTTGAATACTGCAAATGCTCAGTGTGTGGAGTGGGTTAGTATGTGTGCAAGTCTGTAGCAATAAAATGTCCCTTTTGGCAACTAGGAGAACACACTACAGGATGCACATTCCCCTTTCTAAACACTGATGATGTCAGCACCCTATAAGTACAGCAGGAGAAGAGCAACCTCCCAGTAATGCGAATAGCGCGCTCTGCTAATGCGTCTGTCTCGAGTGCCATAACATAGTTAAGTAGGGGTTTGAATCCTGCAAATGCTCAGTGTGTGTGGAGGGGGTTAGTGTGTGTGCAAGTCTGTATGAAAGAAATGTCCCTTTTGGCAACTAGGAGAACACACTACAGGATACACATTTCCCTTTCTAAACACTGATAATGTCAGCACCCTATAAGTACAGCAGGAGAAGGGCAACCTCCCAGTAATGCAAATAGCGTCCTCTGCTGATGCGCCCGTCTCGAGTGTCATAACATAGTTAAGTAGGGGTTTGAATCTTGCAAATGCTCAGTATGTGTGGAGGGGGTTAGTGTGTGTGCAAGTCTGTATGAAAAAAAATGTCCCTTTTGACAACTAGGAGAACACACTACAGGATGCACATTCCCCTTTCTAAACACTGATGCTGTCAGCACCCTATAAGTACAGCAGGAGAAGGGAAACCTCCCAGTAATGTGAATAGCACGCTCTGCTAATGCGTCCCTCTTGAGTGTCATAACATAGTTAGGTATGGGTTTGAATCCTGCAAATAGCAAATGTGTGTGAGAGAGAGTGAAAGTAGTGTGTGTGCAATTGCATGTGTGAGAAAACTGACCCTTTTGCCAACCAGTACAACACACCAGCTGCTGCATATTCCAATCTCTACACAGAGATGATGTCAGCACCCTACAAGTACAGCGGAAGAGGGCAAATCTCCCAGTAATGCAAATAGCACGCTCTGCTACTGCATCTCTCACTACTGTCATAGCACAGTTAGTTATGGCATTGGATTCCAGACATGCCACGTGTGTTTTTGTCACACAGAATGCCCATGTGTGTGGGTTGTTGTTCACAATAATGCATGACATTGATTAAACCAGTAATGGCAATGGACACAGATGATGTATGTGTGTGCCAAATACACATATGTACCTGTGACCTTCAATAGTTACCATGTCTGACACCTGCCACATGTGAATACATGGTATTTGCAGTGGATAACATTATGACTGTGGTCTTCTGTGCGGGTGCTGCATGTGGTATGTGTATATACAGTGTGATATGTAGATGGTATCAACCTAGCAGCGAGGGATACACATCTGGTCTGGGGCATATAGTCTACATGTTGTTGATGAACAGGTGCTGCATGTTTTCACCTGTTGTGGGAGTGGTAACAGGTTGTTCCATAGCAATGCAGTGACTACATGCTAGGAACCTTTCAGCTAGGGTGTTGTAGCTACAGTAATTCATCAGCATTCAGTAATACGTCAGCATTCCTGGTGAGGGTATGATGCCAACCAAGGTCAGGGTCATACCAGCCTGTGCCACATGCTCAGAGAGCCCTTCCATGTTCCCTATCATGTAGTCCAGGATGGTACATCACAGGTCAGCCATAGTGGCATGGACAATGACTGAGTCATATGTGTCCATGCCTCTGACTGACCTGTATGCTTGTGTTATGTGGTGGACCATAGTGCCCCGCGGGCATATCACTGTGACCTTCACCATGCCCAGCCTGGTGAGCGTGACCACACAGTACCGGACAATAAAGGTACCTAACACAACTGTAGCAGGTGTGTTGTCTAGCCGTACAGGCTGTGACTGTTTGGCACACAGGATTTGTGTGCTATGTGTTATGCATGATGTGTTCTGGCATAACGTATGCCTGTGTGCCAGCTGCAGAGGTGTGTGCCGCTCAGGCAGGATGCTATTCTTAGGCTCAACGAATGGCCTAGTGTGTTCACGTGCTTGTAATGCTGTCAGTGTAGGTCTACATCAGACTGGTATTGTAGTCACTGTAGTATTTCATGCCACCTGACAGGTTATGCCAGTACTGGGTTCAGAGTGCTTAGTCCCCAGTTTGGCTATGTGGTTCCATCTCATACATGTGTTGTACATCCATGTGTAGGGAAGAGGGTTGACTGTGTACATGTGGCAGCTGTGACATTGCCACATGACCCACATATTCCACAACTGTACCATAGAGGTGACTGACAACTGACCTTTGCACATGCTACCATAGTATTGTGATTGCCATGGTGATTAACAGCACATAGGGCCAATGGGATAACAAGGTACATAGGTTCATAGGTTCATAGGTTTATACTAGGCTATCTGCCCTAGGGCATTTATAAACCTAGCCAGAATGTGTTTGGCTGTCGCCATCCATTGTAAATTTATCTTGCTATGCCGTTTTTCGAGGTTAGTATACTGTGCCTCTGTCTAACAGTGACACAGAAGTGATACCTGGGGTAAACCTACGATGTCCCATCCACTCATCATGATTCCTCTTGAAGAGAGTCAATGAGGGACTCTGCCTAACCTGGACTGGGATTTTATTCCAGAGTGAAGGGAGCCTCTGGGTTATGAATCTGTCCCTCCAGCATGTCCTATTTATTTCAGTGCTGAGGTTCAAGTCTCTCGAGTGTGTAGCTCGATGGGATTTGGATATTCTGAGGTGCAGCATGCCCATTAATTCTGGGTTTGACATGGCTTTATACATCAGGCACAGATTGCCTCTGAACAGGTGGTATGCCACTGAGTAGAGCTGGAGTTTCTTTAACCGGTCAGCATATGGCATCTGTTTGAGCCCTTTGATCCTCTTGGTGAGGTACTTTTGGGGTCTTTCCAGTTGCTGCAGGTGTCTGGTAAGGTACATCCCAACAGGGGCATTGTACTCAATTATGGGCCTGATGAGGGATGAGTAAAGAGGCACGATGTCCTCCCCTGATCTAGATGTGAATCCCTTCATGATGAGGTGGGCTATATAAAATGTTTTTCTAACCACTTTGGCCATGTGGTTGTCAAATGAGAGATTGCTATCAACTTGGGTCCCCAGGTCCCTAATAACTTCTTCTGCACTTAATGTATTACCACCTATGTGGTACTTTGTGGGCACTATGTTTTTGCCAGAGGGGATGACTATACACTTTTTGGCATTCAGCTTGAGGCCATGGCTCTGGCACAAGTTGTCTGTTTCTATGAGGCCCTTTTGGAGGATGCTTGTGTCGGATGGAGAGTCGATTATGGTAGCCAGTTTGCAGTCAACTGCGAATTAGGTCAGCCACAGTCCTTCCATGTTGGCCTGTACCTCCGATAAATATATACCGAACAAGAGAGGTCCCAGGACTGAGCCTTGTGGGACACCACTTGTAACTGGTTTGGAGTCTGGCATGGCTCCAGCAATTCTAACCATGTGGGTTCTGTCCTTGAGCCAGTGTGCAACCATCTAGTGACATAGGGGTTTATATTTAAGCTGGTGAGCTTCTCTAGAATGCCCGAGTGGGGTATTGTATTGAAGGCTTTTGCGAGGTCCAGGTAGGCTGTGTGGACCACCTTCCCCTCGTCAATGGCCTTGGTGACTGTTTCAAAGAAATCAACCAGGTTTGAGAGGCAGGATCTGCCCTTAACAAAGCCAAACTGGGTATGATCCAGTGTCTGTAGGTCCCCAATATCTTTATTTATGAGGTCCATGATGATCCTTTCCATAGCTTTGCAGACCAAGCTAGTCAGGCTTATGGGGCAATAGTGTCCAGGATCCGTTGAGGCACCACCTTTCTGTAGAGGGACCTCTGTTGCTGTACGCCACTCTTTGGCCACATATCCTGTAGTAAGGCTGGGATTGAACAGTAGTTTTATGTTTGGGTGTAGCTCTTCTTGGAGTTCATGTAGGACACAGCCCAGGACACTGTCTGGTCCCATTGATGCAGTGTTTATTGCTTTGGAGAGGGCGGCTCTTACCTGAGCATCTGAGATGTCAGGGGGGCAGCACTCTGCTGGGATAAATATTTGCCCTTTCGGTGTGGGGGGGGAGAAGTTTGCGCTGAACCTGTCAGCTAGGATGTTGGCAATGTCTGTGGGTTTGGTGTTTCTATTGACATTTTGGACTACCTCTGAGCATATCTGGGAATTACCACCCAGGATCCTAACATAACTAAAGAAAGCCTTGTGATTATCCTTAGTGTCCTGTGCAGTTTTCTCTCGAAGCTGGCCTTAGACAATGTTATGAGTGCCCGTAGTTTTTTGCTAATACTGATCAGTGATGCCTTCCCTTTTTGGGATTTTGCTGTATCATTTAGTAGCTTCCTCCTTCTATTGTATAGTTTGTTTATGGCTGTGGTCCACCAGACAGGACATCTGACTTTGGAGGATTGGGTCTTGGTTTTATTCGGGATCGCATGATCCATGCATTCCTGAAGGTGTCCATAGAATGCGTTTATAGAGGAATCTGCGGTCTGGTCCGTATTTTCCACAGGCCCGGGGGCTTTGAAGGTTTCCACCTCAGTTTTGAGGAGTGTGAATTTGCTTTAGAGAAGTTGTTCACTGTGGTTTTCTGGGCAGGGGGTGGGGTCGGGATGTGAATATCCAGTGAGATTAGTGTATGGTCTGATCTTACCAGTGAGGGATACACTTCTGGTCTGGAGCATAGAGTTCCCATGTTGGTGATGATCAGGTCCAGTATGTTTTCCCTTCTTGTGGGAGTGGTAACAAGTTGTTCATAGCATTTGAGTTCATATATTCTAGGAATCTTTGGGCTAGGGTGTTGGAGCTAGAGTCATGCTCCCAGTCTATGTTTGGGTAGTTGAAGTTGCCCAATATAATGGTGTTTGGAGAGACCTTCATATTTTCCACTGTTCTCAGGAAGGCCGAGTGCAGTTCTTGGGTTTGGGAGGGTGTTCTGTAGCAATCTATAACCTGGAAGGCAGTTTTACCCATTGTTAGTTGCACATGGATAGTCTCTGATGCTTGGTGCTTTGCCACCAACCTGGAGGTGTGAGTATCTTTGATGAATATCAATACTCCCCCTCCTTTTGTGGTTCGGTCCAAGTTTTGGGGCTGAAAAACATGGTATGAGGTATAACCTGGTAGTGCTGGGGTGCTCTCAGTAGCCCTGAACCAGGTATCTGTTACTGCACAGATATCGATGTTCTCCATGCTAAGGAGAGTTTAGAGTGCATGCATCTTGAGGTTTAGAATTCTGGCGTTGAGTAGCATTACTCTTAGTTTCTTATCCCTTGTGATACCTATGAAGGTGGGTTTGTCATTTGAGCCTTGCTTAACAAAGACACTATGGGGGTAGCAAGAGCCTTTGCCAATATCCGAAAGCCCAGGGGTGACAGGTGCAAGCCGTCCCTAGCGAAGCAGGTGGTTCAACAGAAGATGAGTATGTGAGGGTGTAGTGCCTGTGATTAGTTAGCAGTGGCATATATGACTGCTCACATTGACAAATGCCAGGTAAGTCATATGCAATGTGTCACAGGCAACGTACATGTGAACAGGACAAACAGTGATGTTCTGTCAAGTGAGACATGGACATACATATAGTAAGCTATGCAGATGTCACTAGGAGTCCACAGAAGCTCTGTAACTATGCATTGCAGGTGGGATCAGTATTCCAGGTTAATTGCAAGCAAACATGCATGCAAACAAAGCTACAGTAAGCAGGGCTGCATGTAGTCCATTGTACAACAAACAAGCTGTACCACTTCCAGTAGGTAACACTGCAAATATGCAGGCACTATGCACATGTACATGGAAATACACAGGTCAGATGGCTAGGGTCCAGTCTCAGCGCACACAAGTGTACAGACCATGTACCATCAGGATGTACAATAACTGGATGGAAACCCATGTGCTCATACCTGCAGTAATACACATGTCAAATAACAGACACTGAGCCTTCACTCAGTGGTTCCATACTTAGTAGGATGTATGCTACCTGGCCTGCCACCACAGTATCCCTGACATGTATGGGGACTCACCCTCCTGTGACAGTTAGTTTTGTGTGTTGGGACTGTCTAGCATGGTATGAGATGTGAGCTTGCAGTGCTAGGGTGCTCCTGTGTGTCCTGTACCAGTCGTGTAGTACTGCACACATATCAACATCCTCAAACATCCGCATTGCAGAGTCCAGTGTGGGCAACATGCCACTTGCAGTTTACATGTCCATCATTGCGTATTAATACTTTCATTACCTTATCCCCTGTGCTACCTATGCATGTAGCCTTCTGTTGACATCCTTACCACCAGTATGCCAACATGTGCAGATGATACACTATGGTACTTACCATGGGTGTAGACAACAGTACATGACAATCATACCCTTACTGCATCAGGCATGCTGTGATATACCCACAATTATTTCAGCACACAGTACTGTTAACAACATGATACTATTACTACACGTCTATGTAGTCACCCTGTGCATCAGCAACATGTTAACCTGTACCTGCACTGATGTTACAGATTGCAGGAGGTGGCACGGTTTCATCATATGCACAGGGTGTGAACTTGGTATGCTTGAGTCAGCCACCGATACCACCAATTGACATGTATGTGTATGTGTGTTGGTGAGGGACAGCAGTACAAGGTGGGGCAATGTTGATACAGTGTGTGCGTGTATGCGGTAGCCCTAGGTGTTGTCAATTCGCATGTGTGTATGGATGCACACAGTTCCACCTCATGGCTGCCATATACTGGTCTTTGTGGACAGCCACAGACTGTACCTGACAGGTCATACAGATCAGTGTCTCTGGCTACGGACACGGTACCTGTGCCTTGCAGGGGTGCTACGGACCATATCCAGTACCAACCCAGACTGGGTACTGTCATCAGAAGCAGGTGTTTGTTGACTGGACACAGATTCCTGTCGGGCCTGGCCAGAGCCACGTGCACATGGTCTCCTGGGGCGGTCTGATGACAGCACAGACCCAGCATTGCTGGGGCTGCTGCTGGCACTATGGGGGTGGCCGCGGCCCTGTTGTCATCCGCGATGACTGCCAGCTGCTGCTGTTGCTGGCATACGCCCACATCGACGCCTCAACCATCCACCATCGCCCTGGCTCATGGACATGTAGTTGTGGAATCGGTCTAATATGTCCCCACAATGTCTGTTTATGACATCGGTGAAATTACCGATGGCAGCCGCAATGTCACGCATACTGTCAGTAATGGCTGTGCGACATGCTGTCAGCTCCCTCAGACCCTGTCTGGTGTACCGTTCCATACGTGACTGTGCCAGCATGACAGCCCGAAACACAGCTGAGGTTGTAAGACCTCTGTGGGCACATCTGACAGGGGCAGTACGCCCACGGATGCTCCCACGAGAACCCCTGGACATCTGTCTGTGTGGTACCATCTCAGGGCCATGCCCATGGCTGCTGTGTGGGGAGGCATGTGCCACAGATACCACATTACCCTGGTCAATGCCCACTGTATGCTGTCCATTACCTAGGGACATTGGTGACAAAGGGTGTATTGGCAGGATAACTGTGCGCATTGATGGGGTTGACAGCTGTGTACTGTCAATCGGCTGACCAATGATGGACCCTGGCATACCTTCCTGTGCCATTACACAGATGTCATCATTATCAGTACCCATGGCACTTGATTCAGGTTCCCTGCTGCATGACACCAGAGCAGCACCAGAACCTGTGGGAGGGAAACAGGAAGCACAGTTTACAATGTCCACACAATATTACCAGTGATGCACACATCCACACATGCACAGGTCCAGACATGCACATGTGCACACATGCACACATGCACAGGTGCACACATGCACACACGCACACATCCACACGTGCACACATGCACACATGCACACATGCACATGTGCACACATGCACACATGCACACATGCACAGGTGCACACATGCACACATGCACACATGTGCACGTGCACGCGTGCACACATGCACACATGCACAGTTGCACCCATGCACACATGCACAGGTGCACACATGCACACATGCACACATGCACACGTGCACACGTACACATGCACACAGTTGCACCTGCATGCATACACAGAGCACTACTAAGTGAGCCTAATATTACTATTACTATCAAGACTATTAAAGGTATTGTTAATACACACTCACCAGCATGGATAGGCTGCATTGCTGTTACACCGGAGGGACCTGCAGAAGTGAGGAAACTAATGTCAGTGGGCACAACTGTGCCATTGTTACTGAGTATGATACAGGTCAGTAGTACAACAGTCGCCTTTCACAGGTCAGCTGCTGATATTGAGGATATCACACTTGCACATTAAATACTATGATGACAGCTACAAACCAAGGACACACCTCACACATGCATTAACTACCAGTGTACACAACAGTCAACTATACATATGGCATATTACCTGCACGCTCATAGTCTTGCTGCTGCGTGGCTCCAGCCTCCATCATAATGCATGTCTGCTGCTGTTGTTGTTGTTGGCGGACTGGAGCCACTACACTCATGAGTAGTCCCTCCAGTCTGGTGAGTGGGGGATGTGTAGCCACCCCACCACCTGTGGCGACCTGTTGCCTGTGGATATCCGACGCACGCTGATGGACATTTCTGATTAAATCACTGCAGTGATGTCGTACCTGCTCATATGTCCTATTATGCGTGCCTATGTCATTTACCCGACGGACCAGGTCTTGCCACAGTGAAGCCCTCTCCTGCTGATTCTGGCTGGTGCGGGAAAAGAGTATTGCATAATCCCGCACCAAGCTCTGGTGTATCTCCTCATCCTCAGCTGCAGAGTAAGCTGGATTTCGCGGGTGAGCCATGTTCCTGAAAAAGGAAATAACCTGATATCAGCAATATATGTCAGCAGAATTTGGCACACATACTACACATGCTACTCGACTGTTATGATACGACATATCTCACATATATAGCATCTGTCTGTCTATTGGTGGATACACATGTAAATGGCCAGGTATCAGTGCTCAGCCAGCAACTGTGCAACAGTACCTGGCACACTCCATACGACATACTACCAAACCCCAGCAGTCAGAACACTGATTCAGGTCCAGAGCACATCCTCACTCTGGGGGTTTGTATGTAGGTACTGTATGGGCTACATTATCAACTACTGTGAGCTGACCACAAACTAATTGCCCTGGATATACATATCCCACCTCCACCACCAGCACAAATGACTATAGTGAATAACATTGCAAATGCAAACTTTACACTTTGTAACAGTGACATGGTATCCTTTCAGCCCACTGGGCCAGTGGAAGACACAACCAACAATGCTGACCCCTTCACAAATGCTTTCTACGGACATCTCCGAGAATGCATGGACCATGCAATCCCATATATGACCAAGACACTCTCCACAAAGGGACAGCATCCTGTCTGGTGGACCCCAGCCATAGACAGATTGTATTACAAAAGATGGAAGCTACTGCAAGACAGAGCATAATTCCATAAAGGGAAGGCATGTCTGAGCAGCACTAGTAAGGATCTATTTTCCCTCATACAAACATCCATGGGCAACTTTGAGAGGGAAATCAAGAGGGAGACTACAGATAACCACAAGGCCTTCTTCAGTTATGTTAGCAACCTGGTCAGAATCCCTCCACTATGCTCATAGTTAGTACACAACAACAAATAATTCACTGAAGCCACAGATATTGACAACATTGTGGCAGACAGGTTCAGTGCAGGTTTCACCCCTCCCTCTCCCACAAAATAAGACATAGTTATCCCAGCTGACTGTAACCTCCCTGTCATCACAGATGTCCAGGTGAGAGCCGCCCTCAGGAAAGCAGAATACACAACATGAATGGGACCTGATGGTATCCCCGGTTGCATGCTACATGAACTCCGACAGGAGCTAAACACACATATAGAAGTGATATGTAACACTAGCCTGACTACAGGATATGTACCTGCACACTGGCGCACAGCAGCAGTGGTTCCACTCCACGAAGGAGGCACCTCAACATACCAATACAATACAACACAATACAATACATTACAATACAATACTATACAATATGCTATTGCCCCTGGGACTACAGCAGCATACTGTTCTGCTACCCTGACCATTGTGACACATGTGTGATGGTACCTGCTGCTGTCAAACAGTTACACAGGGTGACTCATATGGCATATTATCTATCTGACTAACATTCAGCAGGGGTATGTGTGACATGTACTCATGGGGAGTCTTGCTTCTTAACACTGTGTGGTTTATTGCAGGGTATGTCTTATCTGTGGGTAGGAACCTTTACCTCCACATGTGCTCTCTATTGCAGTGGCATGGACGACACATAGCAGTCATTTAGGTTGTGGATGGTGTGAGGTGTTACTATGGTTGTTGGACATCTGTCATGGGTGTGACTTAAGTATGTAAATCCAGGAGTGGTAACCTCTATGTGGGTAGTATGTGTGTACTCTGTGGTGTTGTCAGTCACTGTGCATTGGTAATGTGTTTGAGTGCATTGTCACAGTGTTGTACATGTCACTGTGTCCTTCTCCATATCTGTAGCTGTCATGTGAGGTACATACCATGGCAGCCATTATGTGGTGTGGAGGGGTACACTGACCTACATGTCCATAGCTGACACATCATGTCTGCTGACACATACCATGTGCAGGTATTCCAGGAATAGTGTGCCACTGTGAATATCATTGGGGGGACTATTGTACACATTTATGACCCTGTTCACCCCTGACACATGCAGTGGTGGGCAGCCAATCACATATCTGGTGGTTACTGGTGTAGGTGATTTGAAATGGGGTATGGTACTCCAGTTTTGACACTGGTGTTCACTCCATGCCTTTGTCACCAGACACCTGTTGCAATACATCTGTACACATGTGCCTCACTCAGAATATACATACATCTCTCTCTCTCTCTCTCTCTCTATATATATATATATATATATATATATATATATATATATATATATATCTATATATATGTATATAGATATATCTATATATATGTATAAAGATATATCTATATATGTATATATATATATATATATATATATATATATATATATATATATATATATCTATGTCTGTATACATATACATATATATATATATATTGATGTACATATATTGCTATAGATATGGAGAGGGGGGGTGTGACAGAGAGGGGGTGAGAGTGACAGAGGGGGTGGGACAGGGGTGTTGAGGTCGTCATATACAGTCATACCTGTAGATAGTCAGATCTGTCTGTCTATGTATATGTATCTACATATATCTATATCTGTATTTGTGTATTACATATATATGTTTGTACATATTCTATCTATCTACATCTGTCTATGTATTCCTACATCTCTCTCTATGTATGTATACATATATGCATATTATATATATATATATATATATATATATATATATATATATATATATACATACATACATATTTTGACATACATACGTATCCATTTGATAGATAGGTATATCAACATGTTTGTTTACCATACTGTATACACACACTAACATACTGCTAAACATACATAACTGTGAAACCTACTTTGTACATTGCACTACAACCTACATTCAACCTACATTGATATGTGCACATGAATGCTCTCACATACAAATGTATGTACAGCCTTCACTGATAGTTGCTGTATGTCCCCTGCCCTTTGCACATCTTCATATACATATGGATACAGACCAATGACACATATGGAGGGTTCACAGTATGTAGACCTTTATAGTATTACTTTACATTACCTGTGTTTGTCACAGCTGCTTGTGTTGCCGTCTGGTTTTGTGTCCTGCTGCTCCACTTGCCAGTTGTCAGCTTTCAGGTAGCTGTTGCTGACCAGTTTTGTTTGTGTATGTTTAATTTTGTTTTTTGCTGTCTCTGTCTCTGTGTCTCTCTCTTTCTCTCTCTCTCTCTCTGTCTCTCACTTCCTCCTCAGGGTGCAATGAAAGTATTGCATGTGTGGACTGGGAGTACAGCATGCTTTTGTAGGTATCTGCATATGTCCATGTGATGGCCTCTGCACCAATTGTTAGCCAGCATTTGCTAATTGCATGCAGCCAGTTGTGTACTGATTGCAGTTCTCACTGTGATTTCAGAACAGTGCTATAAAAAGGTATGTGAGATAGGCGTAGCCCTTTCAGATTTTAAGGGCAGGGACCATGCTGGTATGCTGTGGACAATGTTCTGTGAGTGTAAAGGTTGGTATCTCTCTCATATTTCCAGCTGTGTTGTAGATTAACATTTCTAGCTGTGTTGTAGATAAACATTTCTCCATTCATTTCTCCAGTTTCCTGTACTAACTGTGTATGTACACTTACACCTATGACTACTACTACTGTTAATGTGTGTGTGTGTGTGCTTTCCTGTGGGACATGTGGTGTAACTGGTGTATAGCAGTGGCTCTTGCACTTTGTTGCTATGGCTTCAATATTTGCCCTTTACAGTCACTACTTGTATGCCTGCTAGGTGTCCTGACTGTAGCGTGCTGCTGTGGCTTTCCTATTTTCCATGTACATTCACACCTTGGAATGCTTGCTATATCTGCTAGGGTGTTACAGCATGCAGTGTGATCTGGCCACGGTGTGGGCCTTGACATCTATTAGGGTATTTTAGTATGCTGCTGAGCAGGCCCCAGACACTCTCAGGTGCATCTGTTATCTGCCTCATGGAATGGTACATATCAGTGGGGTACACCCATTAAATTGTCTGGTATGCTGCAGTTGTGACTGTGGGATAGCATGAGCATATGTATTACTACACTTTTTCTGCCATGCAAGTGGTGCATACTTTCAGGACTTCATAGTTACCATTGCATGTGTTGTAACACCTTTCTGCCTACTGTTTGTACATTTCACATGGAGTCTGTGGGGCATCCCTGTAACTCAGTCACTGTTGCTATGTCTAGGCTCTTAACTATTCAAATATGGTGGTGTCAGACCTCTCATGTGTACAAATATTTGCAGGTTGTCCACATTTCTGCCTCATATTTTGGTCAATATCTCATGCACAGCTTTTTCTGGCAAATCACTCTGGGCTCAAGTCAGAATATAGTGACAAACATTTAAGTTTCAGACTTCATACCCTTCCAAACATCCCACAAAATGCAGAACCTGTTACTCTCTGAGCTGTCTAAGTTTGTTGTAACATTATTTGTAATGTGTCCTTGGTTTTGGCCCTTTGCTCCACATATTTTATTACTTGGTCCGGATGTGTTCCTGTAACAAGTTGTGGGGTATGGGCAGTGATTATCCTGCTGTGAGTATGTGTGTGGCTTGCAAGGTGCTACAGTGACATTATTACCTACTAGCTACCAACTAGCATGGCTGTTTCTGTTCACACACTACTATCATAGATATCCACTAGATTTGACAGTAAATATACATGACATGCTTTGTGTACTATACATCTATATTCCCTTTACATTGATTCCTACTATTACATGATATATTTATTTTAGCACAATGTTCTTGTATAACAGTCATGGCTTAGTGGTAAGTCATGCAGACTACTGTTTCCAAGGTCCTGGGTTCGGGACTGACAGTGGGATTTTATTTTGCTTTTGAACTGACTACAGGACATGTCAATCAGAGTGACTAAGGCACTTTTAAGCAGTTGTAACCGGGTTAGTGCTGGTTTGCGCGGAGCTCACGCATGCGCACTGGCGTTTAGCTCTGTGCACACACGCGCACATCCGCTTAGAACTGCTTAAACGTGCTTACTCTTGCACACACCCGCACTATTTTCTTTGAAAGAAATGAAAATGGGAAGACAGGAAAGTGGTGAAAAAAGGGTCACAAAGAGGGTAAGACAGTAAGGAAACAAGCTCGGGTTTTACAGGAGGGATGTAGGTAAGGCCCATAGCTGCCCATTTCTTCATCAGCAACAGCTGTGCATATGTATGTAATTTGGTGTGACATTTGAAACCTTCCACCCCTGAGAGAGTTGTCAGGACAACAATAATACTTGTTGTACAGCCAATTGTAATTGATAGTTTCCATGTCCAGCAGACATATGTGCGGAATGGGCAGCTATGTATGGGGCGTAATTTTTTGTGGGTACAGAGTGCCCTTTTTTTTTTTTTTTTTTTTTCAGGTGAGAGTGGTATGTCAGGTGAAGGAAGTCGGTATAGCTGGGGAGGTAGGTTGGGTAGGTCAACAGACAAGACAAACAAGACGCATACATGGGCGGTGTATGACACGTGTGGGGGGTTACACAATTGACGGGGACGGATGTTTGGATATCCAGAGCCCATGAGCCCACAGATGGCAACAGTGGAACTGATATCCCCACCCATGGGCAGTTGCCGCTGTTCCTTCACTGCCCAGGATGGGGCTGTGCTGGGGGCTGTGTAGGCCGGGCAACAGGCATGCCCGTAAGTTGTGCCACCTGTGCCTTAAGCTGGCATAGGGGCTCAAGAACAGAGTCCCGGATCTCCCTACGCACCACAGTCTGGACGCTATGGAGGGTGAGTGGTGGTTCTCCTCCAGCCACACTTGCAGAGGGGGGATGGGCCCCATCCCCTGCAGCGCTTCCACCCGCAGGTGGCACAGGGCCACCGGAGGAGGGTCCAGACTGGGCACTAGTGCCAGGTGCACTCGCCAGCTGAGGTGGGAGAGGTGGGTCCGCTGGAACCCGCCTTCCCTGTCGTCCTATGTTTTGCATTATGTCATGACAGTTTGGTTAGTAACATACAATACCATTCGCAATTAGTTGTAACAGCATGCATTAGTATTCCCATTAACCAAACACCCAGATATTCACACCATTGAACAGCGAGCATAACACATGCATAATTTGAACAGCAATACACAGTCCAACAACATGCAGGGTTGATTGATGGCAACAGGCCATCAGGTTTGGATGTATGAACAGGGCAGATGCATCAACATACATGCAAATATTTATGACCCAACAGGACAAATGTCCAGGGGTGTTAATTGTGATTGCACATACCAATTTCATGTGGAATGGATTATATGTGGTTATAGGGTGGGGTGAAGAAAATATTATTAACACCTTTGAATACCAATACATATGCTGTACATTTCTAATAGCTACAGATATATACACACTACTGTTCTAACTACAGTTTCCTATATGATAACTACTTCAATTTGGTGATAGGACTGTTACTGCTACATCAATATACATTTTATTGTTATTCATACACGTTCATATCTGGCTTTGTTCAGCTACATCATCCTGCTACATTTGCTTTATATAGCTATAGACAACTGTGGATGTTTGGTATTTCAGACAATCATACTATCTGCATATTGCAGACTGAGAGCAACATATCCAGATTTTGGGATACACATTCCAGCTGCAGCAACACTTTGAACACATTTCACAGTTTGGTTCTACTTGTCACATTCATTTCATTCTGTACTGACTGCAGTATACTTTATTCAGGGGTTATTACTACTTTATTGGTGGATTCATAACTCTTTCTCACACTCTCTCACTTGTTTTCGTTTTACTATTCAGGATGGTACTTACTTCTAGGCTTTATTGACATGTTTTACCTGTAGTTATTACAATCCTTTCCAGCAGTCTGACTTCTGTCATGTTTCATTATTTCAACAGGGATATATTTCACACATGTGATTTGCTCATCTTCTGCAGCTGTACTTTTCAGCCTGCTGCAGGTTGTGTACTATTATATTACAGGTGGGGCATCTTTATTTCAGACTTTATTTCAGACATTTTCATTTTTCTGTTTGGATTACAGACTGCAACACACTTTTGTAATCAAGCAATACTTGCAAACACTTTTACACTGTTACTTGCACATTTTATTACTTAGTGACTACACTGCACTCTTTTGATAACTGTCATACTTTTATATTTCTTTACAGTTACTGGGAGTGGATTACTGACCTGCCTGGTGGCGCAACCGCACCAGCCTATCACCATAGGCTCTGCGGTTCGCAGAACAGACACCTGCAGCTGTAATATAAATGAAGTAATATTGGAATACACATCTCCATAATATCAGCTAATTTAATTTCTTACATACATAACTAAATGTAACTTACTCAGTAGTGGGGCGTTGGGCATTTGCCAGACCTCCTGGATCCAAAGGTTCAATTGGTCCTGCTTGCGTCTCTTCAGGTCCGCATGGTGGTGATGGACCTGCTCACCAGTCCTTGGAATCCCTGTGGCACTGGTGAGATCATGAGCCAACCGGTCCCACGCCTCAGCCCTATATGCTCCCCACAGGACCTGGCCCTGCATGAGTTGGGCCTCATGATTGTGGACTAGGAGCCAGACCATGTATCTGGACTCCTCAATGCCCCACCTCTGTGCTTGAAAGCAACTACCCTCACCTACTCCTGACATTCTGGCTGCAAGTCAGTTCTACAATCGTTTATGCTGTGTATTCCCACCTATGGGGCTTATATATGCCGTTTTTCCCGCACTTATCTGTGATTGGCCATTTTGGAATTGTATCAACTTCACAAAACCTGCTTTGTCATGCTCCACTTTCTATTCATTCCTATATATTTGCTATTACTGCATTTCTAAGTATAGCTGTCGTGGCTTAGTGGTTCAGTACCTTGACTATGGTGCATAGTATCCTGGGTTTGAACCTGGCCACTGCTTTTTATATTTTATGACTGTCTAGACAGGCTAGGGGGTGTGTCTGTGTAAAGGCAGTTTTGTTACAGCTTGCTCAACGTTGCCCACCAGTTAGCTTGTTAGCGCAGTGCGCAGCTCTGCGCAAACGTGTTATGCTGGTTTACACCCCATTTGGCTGTCAGCACGCATATTACACTCAGCTCAGCTCGGGGCACACAGTTTCAGCATATTAAACCACTGCTCACCTACGGGCACTCATTTTGCACCTGTTAAACCACTGCTCACCTACGGGCACTCATTTTGCACCTGTTAAACCACTGCTCACCTACGGGCAGATGCACTCACCTTGTTAAACTGTAGCTCAGCTATAGGCACATCTCGCATTTTTTATTGTTTTGTTATTTCACATTTCTTCAAAATAAATGGACTATTTCATTACATTTTACATAAAATATGATTTTATATGTGTACATATTTGTCAGGGACTTGTTTCGTGCTTATTTTACTAAAAATAAAAATTGATGTTGTGGGAGCTCGAACCATGGATGCCTGCTCTTCAGCCAACATCTCTACCGCTACGCTATTGCTTCTTGGCTTACTTTGCATATTTAGTTCTTATATGCTTTTCCACTGATTGCTAACTGTGGATAAGCTACGGGCATGCCCACGCAAACGAGCGCACTCACGGGCAAACATCTTTACTATTTAAAAAAAATATATAACATGTTCATTTATATATTTTATGTTCATAGTCTGTGGGGGCATGTGTTGTGTTGTGTTTATTCACATTTCCATGGACTCTGTCGTGGGTGTTTACTTTGGGCACTTTTACTCTTCTGGGGGCGTGTCCGCTTGCAGGGCTCGGCCTACGGACACGCCCCCTACTGTCTTACACGGACCGCGTTAGCCTTCGGTGTGATTCAGCATGCCCTCATGCATATGCATGACATGCTGACATCACACCGTTTAACTGCAGCCTCCGTGTAAGCCATGTATCTCTTACACGGAGGCTTCGTGAATCCTTGCCATTGTTTCTGAACAATACTGTATATTATTAGAATAAGTACAAGAAGTGTAGTGTAAATACACCAGCCACCAAAGAAGATGAAATCCCATATGGTACAACTTTTGGCATAGTTCAGCCATGCAGAATAATTTGTATAGGTCCACTGTCATTTAAACATGCAATCCAGTTACACAGTATTAGTCACTAAGACATATAAAGAAAGCATTTCATAACATTAGCCAGCTTTATTTCATTCATTTAGTCATTCATTTTCTGACACAAACTTTATTGTATTCAGGTTTGTGTTGGAGCTATTGTCTTTCCTAGTACTCTGCAGCCATGAGCAAAGAACTAGGCATGGATGAACAACAGTCCTTCATGGAATTTTTAAACACACACACACACTCACATGCATGCACAAGCATGCACACACACACATACACACACACACACACACACACACACACACACACACACACACACACACACACACACACACACACACACACACACACACGCACATACAAACACACACGTTCACACATGTGCACATGCATGCACATGCATGGACACACACACACACACACACACACACACATGCATGCACACACACACACACACACACACACACACACACACACACACACACACACACACACGCACACACACACACATACAAACACACACATGTTCACACATACGCACATGCATGCACATGCGTGGTAGTGCACCTATACAATTATGTACTAGTACAGACCTCATACACACATGTACACGCATAGAACACGCAAATTACTTTACCAGAAATTCAAGTTGCAATGGCTGCACAGCAAACAAAACAAGTTGCAAATAGCTCAGGATACAAATAGCTCTAAATGACTTTAGCAGAGGTCTCACTGTAAAAATAATAACTTTGAGCACTGACGGCAATGGCTGCAAAATAAATAAATAGATATATAAATACATAAGTAAATAAATAAATAAATACATGCATACATACATACATACATACATGCATACATGCATGCATGCATACATACATGCATACATACATAAATAATAATAAAAAACAAAAAATATCCATTATTATATAATGGTTCCTACTAGTAGAGCACCAGCTACAAAAAATACCCACTGTTTTCTGTTTTTATGTCCTCCAGGCAATTTCTCTCATTGAGACAGTCCAAAAGCAGCCCTCACAAGTAAAGCAGGTGCACAAGGCCAAAAAGCATTAGAATCCAATTCAAAAAAAGGGAGGCCAGCACCAAATGAATAAGAAAACTATTAAATTAATGTGGCAACACCAAAAGATATACACACAATCAGACCGGCTTCGACAAACCTGCCTTCTTCATTGATAAACACACAAAAACACCACCTTTATCATTCTTATAAGAAAAGCGCAGCCCGGGTTGGAACTGTCTGCAAACAGCTAAAGTTAACTTTGATCCTAACACCACTCTTAAGTATTCAATTGCGGTGCCACCTTTATCATTCTTATAAGAAAAGCGCAGTCCGGGTTTGAACTGTCTGCAAGCAGCTAAAGTTAACTTTGAACCTAACACCACTCTTAAGTATTCAACTGTGGTATCACCTTTATCATTCTTATAATAAAAGCGCAGTCCAGGTCTGAACTGTCTGCAAACAGCTAAAGTTAACTTGGACTATGTGTCTGCCTGTTTGAGCCAATATTAATTTTCCCCTGGAGAGCACACTGCTTTGGCTTGTAAGCAACCCCCCCCACACACACACACACACACACACACACACTCATCTTCCATTTTCTCTCTTTCCCTTCTGTTAGCAAATAGTGTCCATAACCGATAAATACTGTGTGTTTGTTAATTTAAACTGAGACCATAGTAGCCTACTGATGCAAGGTTATCCTGTTTTTCCACCTGAGAAATGGTTAAGAAATTACTTACAATTTCAGAGCAGTCCTTGGTCAATTCTAATTATTTCTTAAACACAAACTTGTCTTTGCTTTGGCTCATTAGCAGCAGTACAAAATAACTGCCTGCTCACACATTTGTTCTCCCCTCCCCCTTCCCTGTTTAGTACCTTAAGCCAATCCCAAAGTTAATAAATATTACCTGTGGCAGGCACCATTTTTAAAACTACAATCCACTCTGCTACAGACCCCATGGGGAGCTCAGTGTCTCTCCAGTAAGTGTTTTACAACTGTATATGCTTATTTATGTTGAATTGTGTTAGACATCTAATATGATTTTATGCTTTATTACTGGAAGTTACTATGGCATGCTAGCATTTTGTTTGTCTGCACCAATTTGTTTTTAGTATAATAGTATGTTCTATTTGCATAGCTGCACCTTGTTCACTAATGTTATTCATGTATATGTGCTGTGTGTAGACAGCTCATACTGGTGTCTAATTATTTCTATATAATTGTGCTGTTACTGGTAGATAGAATCACATTAGAGACCCAGGACAGAGTGCTGCTCACTATATTTTTATCTGTGACTGCATAACTGTCAGCTGAGGTCCCTTCTAATTGATGTTTTTCCAACTGGCTCAGTATCTGCATATACTAGTAGTTGATTCAAGACATATTTTCCTGTATGCAGTAGCTATTTGCTCAGTTTGTTTTTTGTAATCTTTATAATATATCTTTACCATCTCAAAAGTGCTTATTCCTCTCTGTACTCTTCTTTTCTAGACCTAACACCACTCTTAACTATTCAACAGCAGTACCACCTTTATCATTCTTATAAAAAAAGTGCAGTCCGGGTCTGAATTGTCTGCAAGCAGCTAAAGTTAACTTTGAACCTAACACCACTCTTAAGTATTCAACTGTGGTATCACCTTTATCATGTTTATAAGAAAAGCGCAGTCCAGGTCTGAACTGTCTGCAAACAGCTAAAGTTAACTTTGAACCTAACACCACTCAAGTATTCAGCTGCAGTACCACCTTTATCATTCTTATAAGAAAAGCGCAGTCTGGGTCTAAACTGTCTGAAAACAGCTAAAGTTAACTTTGAGTATTGTCTACCTGTTTGAGCCAATATTAATTTTCCCCTGGAGAGCACTCTGCTTTGGCTTGTAAGCAGCACCCCCCCCACACACACACACTCATCTTCCATTTTCTCTCTTTCCCTTCTGTTAGCAAATAGTATCCATAACTGATAAATACTGTGTGTTTGTTAATTTAAACTGAGACCACAGTAGCCTACTGATACAAGGTTATCCTGTTTTTCCACCTGAGAAATGGTTAAGAAATGACTTACAGTTTCAGAGCAGTCCTTGGTCAATTCTGATTATTTCTTAAATATAAACTTGTCTTTGCTTTGGGTCATTAGCAGCAGTACAAAAGAACTGTCTGCTCACACCCTTGTTCTCCCCTCCCCCTTCCCTGTTTATTACCTTAAGCCAATCCCAAAGTTAATAAATATTACCTGTGGCAGGCACCATTTTTAAAACTACAACCACCCTTTTGAGCACCTCATGCTCGGCTCTGCCATAGAACTTATTAAAACTGCCTGAACTGCGGCACAGCTAACTGATAGTTTGTGGAAATACAGGGTACCTACCTGAGTCTTCACATTCACTATCATATGTTCTTTTATCAGTTTACTCTGTTACCTGATTGTTTCCAACCTCCTCATAAGAGCAACTAACATGGTTTCTACCCGCTTCACTCCCCACCCTGCCCCCTATTCCCTCCCACCCCCAGTGGTCCTACCTTTATTACACTCACAAACCCCTCCCATCTTTCCAATAGCCAACCACAGCACTAAACCCAACACTACCTCCTCCATCTTCCCACTACTATCACTTCTCCTCAGCTAACATCTACAAGCATACCTTACCTATGCTCACTGCATGCAGTCTCCTTGCATATCTTACATCCTACCAAAACTCCATCATTCCTCCACTCAACCACTACCACTTGTACTACTATTCTCACCACCACTCATGTCTCACCCTCACTCAGCTCCCCTCCCACCAACTCAAGAACCATCCCTATGCACCCCCGCATAATCTACCAACTATATTACTCAAACATAAAGCATCCTTACAACTTAACATAGTAACCCTCCCACCATACCTATTACCCACAGAGCGCAATCATAAAGTTTCCCTAATAAACAAACAAACACATTCAAAAACTGAGAAAACTAATAACCTCATGCATATCAAAACTAGCCCTAAGTGGAGACATCCACCCCAACCATGGCCCTAGCATCTCCAACCCCAATCCTCATAATCAGACTAGAAACCACAATTTCTCCCATATCACAGTCAATAGAAAGCCAAGTGACTTCCTTCTACTAAGCCTAAATATTAGAAGTATTTCCAACAAAGTCCATGAACTCCATAACACCATAGACTTATACTCCCCAGATATAGTCATCCTGACAGAAACCTGGCTAAAACCTCACATTACCAGTGAGCATATCCTCCCTACCAGTTACGGCATACTAAGAGTAGACCGGCTAAACAAGAAAGAAGGCGGTGTAGCTATAATATTTAAACAGCATCTAAACATCCAGATCTTAAAATCATCAGATCCAGAGATAGGAAATGAAGAAATAATATATACCAACCCCAAAATAAACCAAAACAAAACCATCAAAATAATTCAATGTTACTTCCCATCTGGCCAAAACATCCCTCCACTAGAAAACCTCCTCAGCTGGTCTACCCACCATCTCCCCCAAGAAACTATAATTTTAGGTGATTTCAATATTGACTGGCAATCCTGTTCTGGCAACCATCCAACCCATGATGTAAACCTTCATGGCTTCACCCAACTAGTCCAGTCACCAACCAGGATAAATAAAAACTCCAGCAAGCACAACACCCTAGATTGGATACTAGTAAGTAAGAGCCCCCAGTCATATATAACAGGATGCTTATGAGATAGCCTCAGTGATCAATCCCCAACATTCCTACTCAAAAAATACCTATACCAAGCTAAACCTGTCATCTGCCATCAAATACGTAAAAAACTAAATTTTAACCCACTCACATTCATCTCATCCCTCAAAGAATGTAACTGGAATCCTCTAAAGTACCTCAGTCTTGATGACGCAGTTAAATTTTTTAATACTACCTTCCTGAGCATCCTTAATTACCTTGCCCCCATAAGACTTTCCAGAGCTAAAGCACAACCCTCCCTATTGCTACAGAAAACCACTAAGTTAGAAATCAAAAACAGGGATAAAGCTTGGGAGCACTGGCACAAAACCAAAACCCCCTCAACTAGACAGAAATTCCTAGAACTATGCAATAGAGTCAAAAAGCTAATAAAACAGGACAAATTCCAATACTACTAGTCTGCCCTAGACTCCTCCCAACACAGCCCCAAACAATTCTGGGTCTCCATCCTCTACCCAGGTAAAGTCAGTACCCCTCCTCCTAACATCCCTCACTTCTCCAAAAATATTGCTACCTCATTCAACACACACTTCACGCAAACCATACTATCACTAGCTAAACAACACAACCCTCCTCTCCTCCAACCTACACCTTCAACTAGTAATCTCCCCACTGCCTTCTCTTTTTCTCCTGTACCTACCTCTAAACTTAAGCCCACCAAATTAGCAGCAGACAGTCTCCCAAGTGAATACCTACAAATCACAGCTGATGCTCTGGCCTACCCAGTATCCAGCTTGATTAACCAATATCTGTCAGAAAGTTATGTTCCCACACTATGGAAAGTATCACATATAATTCCCCTCCACAAAGGCGGGCCCTCCACAGAACTAACCAATTACTGCCCCATAGCTATTCTCTCTCCACTCTCCCAAATACTAGAGAGATGCATTCACTCTCAGGTCTCAGACTACCTCCTTACTAACAACCTCCTTTCCAGTACTCAGCATGGTTTCTGACCAAACCATAGCACCACCACTGCCTTACTCTCTTTTACTAACACCATCCTTCAGCATAAAAAACAATGGCTATCTCTCCTCTGCTACTTTCCTAGACCTATCTAAAGCATTTGACATGGTCCCACACAAACAACTCATCTCTGTCCTCAATAACCTATCCTTCCCTCAATCAGTCACCAACTGGTTTCAGAGTTACCTGTCTGACCACTAACAATCCGTTGTATGGCAGAATGACATATCTCCCCAACTACCTGTCTCTATAGGGGTTCCCCAAGGATCCATCCTTTGACCCCTACTCTTCTCTATTTTCACCAATAATCTAGCCTCTGCCACCAAACAGGGCACACTCATATAATATGCAGATGACTCAACCATCATCTGCTCAGCCCAGTCCCTACCCAAACTGCAAAAAGTCATACAGGAAGCCTTTTCCTCTGTTGAAACGTGGTTATCCGATGCCCAATTTATACTCAACCCAAACAAAACTAAACTACTCATCTTCCAATCCACCAAACATACTCAAAACAACTCTTACTTTAACATCACAACAAAAGACAACACTACTTATACACCCAACAGAACACACCAAATTGCTAGGAGTGGAAATAGACAATAAACTAAAATTTGACATTCACATATCCATGACCATAAAAAAATCCACAAAAAGCTAGGAGTGTTATACAGAAATAAGCAACTTCTCACCAAAGCAGCAAAGATTTCAGTAGCAAATTCCCACCTTATCTCCACCCTACTTTATGCCTCTCCAATATATACCAACCTAAGGCAATGCGATCTAAACAAGCTAGAGACCTGCTATAACAAAATCGCCAAATTTTCCACAGGGGTATCCTACCGTAGTCACCACTGTCTCTCACTTGCTGAACTGGGCTAGCTTGAACTCCCTCACCTCCTTCAATGGTATCAACTCTCACTCACCCACAAACTAGTAAACCATCCACTAAATGTCTCATCCCTCCAGAATCTACTCCAATCCTATCGCACCACCAGACCACTAAGATCCAGCAACAAAAATCACTTGCAGATCACTAAAGCCAATAACTCTACTGGTGAAGCACTATTCTCTTGCGCCATAGCCAAATTATAGAACTCCCTCCCACCCACAATTACCTCCGTACCATCATGCACTCACTTCAAAACTTTACTAAAATGCACCTAAAAACATGCTGGCTATGCCCTTGCAACTCCCACTCTAATATCATCCACCCCATCCAACCACTACCTTTCTTTCCACCCCACTAACTACCTTGATTATAGCATTCTCGGATGCTCATAAGCCTACTACTTATTATACAGCAGGAACTTCTTATTGTAACAATTGTTAATGTCTGTTATGTACTTCACAGATAAAGATTCTAGTTGTCTACTGATGTACTATGTTCTTCATCTGTAACAATGTTTGTAATTAATTGCTATGTTAATCAAATTGTTAATCGCTATGTAAATCCAATGTAACTACTGCCTGTATATTTTAACTGTGGAGGTTTTCTCTCCGGGCCTCTGTTGAAAATGGACCTACATCCAGTCGGACACTCCCTGTCAACAAATGTAAATAAATCAATAAATAAATAAATAAATAAAATGTTTTAGTGGTATAATATATACCCTAATCAATTAAGCATTTAAAGCAACATCACCCTAGGGCTTAAAAACCCAACCATTTACTATAAATGATCATTAAGACCTAGAGAGAACAGTCCACTCAGCCTAATGATCCAACTTTTTTTCTTTTTTATTGAGTAGGGCATACCACCCTAACTTATTTCACCTGTTCCCCTGAATTTTATCAATAATCATAAAATTAAACCTAGCTGTACTGTGGGTAACTACATGTTTATATAAGGCACTAGATGTCTGTTTGTTCCGTATGTCACTTAAATGTTCGGACATACATATACATAACGGCCTGGAAGTCTGTCCTACATAAAAAGAAGAGCATGAACATGTGGCTAAATAAATCAGCTAATCAGTCCCACAATTGGCAAAACATTTAATGTCATAAACTTTGCTGGTGTTTCTGCTTCAAAATTGTTTGGATTTTCGCATGAATTGACAAAGCAAACAATGACCGCAAAGAAAGGATCCAATCAATTTATCCCCAGTTAAAGTGAGTTGTCATTCCAAATATCTAATAGAACAGCCATGTTTATAGTGGTTAAAATATGACCTAAGGGTGCGTCCCCTGCGATAAGAAAATTGACATCTTGGAGTAAGAATGGTACATAAATCCTCATTTGCTAATAAAATATTCCAATTATAATTTATGATGTCACTGATTATGTTGATATTCCTACCATAGGTGGTCACAAACCTGATGACATTATCCTTAGTTTGGGACTTATCCTGGTAATCCAAAGTTCAGACCTGTCCCGGCCCATTGCCCAAGTACTGGCAGACATGATGTTATTATATTGGTATCCCCTGACTTGAAATCTATGAATGAGATCCCTCTGATAATATTCATAGCTATCCTCGGTGGAACATATACGTTTAATACGTAGAAATTGTGACTTTGGTATATTTTTAATGATGTGATATGGATGAAGACTTGTGGCTAATAATAAATTGTTATACTGAGGATGTTTGCAAAACACCTGTGAACTTAATGTATTATCAGCATTCCTGGTGATCAAAACATCCCAAAAATGTATTTTTTGTGAATTTGTGTTAACTGTGTATTTAATGTCCCATTTATTATCATTGAGGTATTGAAAAATTCTGATAAGTATATTTCATATGACCACCATATCATCCAACAATCGTCCAGATATTTTCTCCAGATATCAATTTCCTCCAAGAAGATATGTGAACTATCATAAATCAATTGATCCTCAAGGAATTCCATAAACAGATTGGCATAAATGGGAGTGAAAGATGCTCCCATAGCTGTCCCTCGCACCTGCAAGTAGCAATCACCCTAAAAAAAGAAAACATTTTTCATCAGAACATGTTCAGCCATACAGATCAACAAAGTGTTGAATCCTGGAGGATACAAATCTGCTTTATCTAACTAATATTTCATAGCTTCCAGACCTGCCCAATGAGGTACGTTGGTATATGAAGCCAAGACGTCCAATGTACATAATAACCAGTCCAGCTCTAATTGTAAATCCGATATTATTTTCATAAATTCAGTAGTGTCCTGAATTCTGGATCGAACAAGTTTTAATAATGGCTGTAGATATTTGGTCAATAAAGCAGACAGAGGCTCAGTAAGAGAGCCTGTGCCAGAGACAATAGGTCTCTTCGGTGGTTTCTCAAAATTTTTATGGATTTTTGGTAGCAGATATAAGTATTGTTTCCAAGGATACTCCACTGTTAGATGTTGCTTAACAGAGACACTTATTATACCTTCCTCGACTGCCTGTTTAAGAAACACATCAGTTTCTTTTTTAAAACCAATGGTGGGGTCTAGCGGCATATACATGTAATGTCTAGCATCTTGTAGTTGTCTATGAGCTTTAAATGAATAATAACTAGTACCCATTACAACCACTGCCCCACCCTTGTCAGCCGGCACAATAACTATATTGGTGTTCTTTTTCAGGTTAATAAGTGCCTGTTGTTCTGCAGCTGTTAAATTATGACTGAGTATTCTTGGTTGACTAGTCTTGAACTGCAAATGTTTGAGCACAGTGTCCTGAAATATCGATATGTGTTTGTTCATGGGGGGCACGAAATTGTTCCGGTGCCTATTTGTTTTTCTGAGTTCTACAAAAAGTTAAGACATCATTGACCACACTGTCTTCTTCAACAATAAAAATAGGGACATAGTTCAATCCTTTATTAAGAAGTTGCTGTTCAACTTCTGTCAATGTAACAGAAGAGATATTGTGTACATTGTAAAATCATTAATCGAGGAGCTAATGCTTGTAACAAATTTTCCACATTGTCTATGTTTTCTATGTTTTCTACCCCCCCCCCCATGTTTGTTAAGCCTAAAGGGTAGTCAGCACCTCATTGTTTCTTGGGATCAGGGAACGCTTGAGTATTGTCATATTCTGTATCAATGGCTGATAATTCCTCCCTTGAGGTACTACTATACCTGTTTTTGGATGTTTTTAAAATAGAACAAGGTCTTTTCCTCTTGAATTTTGTTGAGGGACTGTCCAAATCAGAAAATTTCACACTTTTTCTTAAGCCAAAGAGCTTACCCCATTCATAATCCCCTATATCTCGACTGAACATTTGAATTCTTTTGGCTTTCAAATGTTTCTCAAATGTTAACAGGTCCTTAGTTAACTTGTTAAAACAAGTCTTGTAGTGGGTTTGCCCTTCATAAGGTTTAATTTGTTCACAGATTGTTTGAACATCAGAAATATTGATGTCAATCATACGCTCATAATAAGATGCTAAGGCATTCACAAAACCCATCGAAGCATCTTGCTGTGCCTTCGCCCATTCCTCAGCTAGTCTATCATCAATGAAAGCTACTAGTGGCTTTATTGAAATTCTCAATCTTCTAGAGGTGATATTTTTAGCCTGATAACTTTAGGTGCCATACGTTAGTATGGAGAGTGGTCATATTTTTAGTCAATCTGCCAAATAACTCAGAACAACAATCAACTAGGTCCTGAGCAGCCAAATCACCTGTATTATCTCTAGATTCGGCCAGACTAAAAACATGCAAATCATGTTTGTCTGCCGAAAGTCCCTGCAAAATGGTCATCAGATCCATTTTGTGGGTTAAGATCAAACAAGGATAAGAACACTTAATGCGATGTAGCTTATCCCCTAAATGAATCTAGCACAATATCTCCTGGACAGCAGGAAACAATCTCCACAATTAGCTTTATATGTCGCATATCATTTGTTTGACAGACAGAATTAATAATATTATGTTCTAAGAATGTGGTTAAAAGCTAACACCACTTATTCAGTTATAATTCTGTACAACATAGGCAAAGTCAACATGCGAAGGAGAAGGAAGGAACCTGTCAACTATGAACAAAAAAGAGAAAATGTCAGTATATGAAAAAATACCTGAATCGTACATAAAAAACAGTTCACTAGTGTTATCAAAATGTTTTAAACTCATCACCTCAACATTCACAATGTAGTAATAACTAGAAATCCATGGATATACTCCTGCTATTAATCCAAAAATGTAATAAACATCTCAATATAGGGAAAATACTGCCACAATCATGATGTTATGTCCAAAACCAGTTCACAAGTATTGTCCAAAGTGTTCAAACTCTGCACTTCACCGTTCACGATGTAGTAACCAATTCACAAGGGAATTCAATGATATAAAAAGAGTTACAACCGAAAAAACCTACAAACGGCTAAACGATTGAACAGCTAATCTCACAAAGTCCCTTGTTATACAGTAAACACATGAACAAGTACTTGCAAAAAATTATAATTAGTTCTGAAAGATGTATGCAAGTCTGTTTGAAATCCCTGAATTCAATCGACTATTTTCCAAAATATAGCCAGAACGCAACCGTGTTTACGAAACCACGCCACAGAGTTCAGCCAAATAAATTCAATCCAGCATCCCCATGTCTATGAACAGAAAAAGACCAAATCATACATGCCGTTAATGGAACGTTGTTATACAGTAAATATATGAACAACTACTTACAAAAAATGATAGTAAGCTTTTAAAGATGTATGCAAGTCCATTTGGAATCCCTGAGTTCAGTTCGACTGATGTTTCCAAAATATAGCCAAAACACAACCGTGTTTGCGAATCCACTCTACACAATTCAGCTAAATGAATTCAATACAGCATGCCCATGTACATGAACATGAAAAGGACCAAATTGTACACGCTGTTAATAAAAAATTCCGAAACACTAAATCATGACAGACGTCGCCGAGGTAAATATGCAATCTTGACTCTCTCTTTGGCTTAAGAAAAAGTGTGAAATTTTCTGATTTGGACACTCCCTCAACACAATTCAAGAAGAAAATACCTTGTTCTATTTTAAAAAAGTCCAAAAACAAGTATAGTAGTACCTCAGGGGAGGAATCATCAGCCACTGATACAGGATATGCCAATACTCAAGAGTCCCCTGATCCCAAGAAACAACAAGGTGCTGACTACCCTTTAGGCCTAACAAACACAGGGGGGGGGGGTACAAAACATAGAAATCATAGACAATGTGGAAGCTTTGTTACAAGTACTAGCTCCTCGATAAATGATTTTTATAATGTACACAATATCTCATCTGTTACATTGACAGAAGTTGAAAAACAACTTCTTAATGAAGGATTGAACTATGTCCCTGTTTTTTTTTTGTTGAAGAAGATAGTATGGTCAATGATGTCCTAACTTTTTGTAGAACTCTTAACCTAAAATTGTTTTTTGGTTCTCAGGACAATTCTCAAAGATGTAATGAGTTCAGATTTCACCAGTCCAGTTTCGTGTCCCCCATGAAAAAACACGTTTCGATATTTCAGGACACTGTGCTCAACATTTGCATTTCATGACTAGTCAATCAAGAATACACAGTCATATTTTAACAGCTGCAGAACAAGAGGGACTTACTAACCTGAAAAAGAACACCAATATAGTTATTGTGCCAGCTGACAAGAGTGGGGCAGTGGTTGTAATGGATACTAGTTATTATTCATTTGAAGCTCATAGACAACTACAAGATGCTAGACATTACATGTATATGCCGCTTGAACCCACCATAGGTTTTAAATAAGAAATTGATGTGTTTCTTGAACAGGCAGTCGAGGAAGTTATAATAAGTGTCTCTGTTAAGCAACATCTAACAGTGAAGGATCCTCGGAAACAATACTTATATCTGCTACCAAAAATCCATAAAAATTGGGAGAAACCACTGGGAAGACCTATTGTCTCTGGCACAGACTCTCTTACTGAGCCTCTGTCTGCTTTCTTGACCAAATATCTACAGCTATTATTAAAAGAATTCAGGACACTACTGAATTTCTGAAAATAATATCGGATTTGCAATTAGAGCTGGACTGGTTATTATGTACACTGGACGTCTCGGCTTTATATACCAACATACCTCATTGGGTGGGTCTGGAAGCTATGAAATATTGGTTAGATAAAGCAGATTTGTATCCTCCAGGATTCAATACTTTGTTGATATGTATGGCTGAACATGTTCTGATGAAAAATGTTTCCTTTTTTCAGGGTGATTGCTACTGGCAGATGTGAGGGACGGCTATGGGAGCATCTTTCACTCCCATTTATGCCGATTTGTTTATGGGAATCCTTGAGGATCAATTGATTTATGATAGTTCACATAACATCTTCTTGGAGGAAATTGATATCTGGAGAAGATATCTGGATGATTGTTGGATGATATGGCGGTCAGATGAAATATACTTATCAGAATTTATTCAATATCTCAATGATAATAAATGGGACACTGAATTCACAGTTTACACGAATTCACAACAAATACATTTTTTGGATGTTACGATAACCAGGAATACTGATAATACATTAAGTTCACAGTTGGTTCGTAAACATCCTCAGTATAACAATTTATTATTAGCTACCAGTCTTCATCCACATCACATCATTAAAAATATACCAAAGTCACAATTTTTATGTATTAAACGTATATGTTCCATGGAGGATAGTTATGAATATTATCGGAGGGATCTCATTCATAGATTTCAAGTCAGGGGATAACGATATAATAACATCATGTCTGCCAGTATTTGGGCAATGGGACGGGACAGGTCTGAACTTTTGGATTGCCAGGATAAGTCCCAGTCTAAAGATAATGTCATCAGGTTTGTGACCACCTATGGTAGGAATATTAACATAATCAGGGACACCATAAATCATAATTGAATATTTTATTAGCAAATGAGGATTTATGTAACATTCTTACTCCAAAATGTCAATTTTCTTATCGCAGGGGACGCGCCCTTGGGTCATATTTTAACCACTATAAACATGGCTGTTGTATTAGATATTCGGAACAACAACTCACTTTAACTGGAGATAAATTGATTGGATCCTTTCCCTGTGGTCATTGCTTGTTTTGTCAATTCATGCGAAAATCCAAACAATTTTCAAGCAGAAACACCAGCAAAGTTTATGACATAAAATTTTTGCCCATTGTGGGACTGATTGGCTGTTTTATTTAGCCACATGTTTATGCTTTTCTTTTTATGTAGGACAGACTTCCAGGCTGTTACGTAATCATCTGTCTGAACATTTAAGTGATATTCGGAACAAACAGACATCTAGTGCCTTATATAAATATATGGTTACTGACAGTACAGCTAGGTTTAATTTTATGATTATTGATAAAATTCAGGGGGACAGGTCAAATAAGTTAGGGTGACATGCCCTACTCAATAAAAAAGAAAAAAGGTTGGATCATTAGGCTGGGTGGACTGTTCTCTCTGGGTCTTAATGATCATTTATAGTAAATGGTTGTTTTTTTTAGAACTAGGGCGATGTTGCTTTAAATGCTTAATTGATTAGGGTATATATTATACCACTAGAACATTGTGTGTTTATCCCTGAAGAAAAGGTATATATTATACCACTAGAACATTGTGTGTTTATCCCTGAAGAAAAGGCAGGTTTGCTGAAACCAGTCTGACTGTGTGTGTATCTTTTGGTGATGCCACATTAAATTAATGGTTTTCTTACTCATTTGGTGTTGGCCTCCCTTTTTTTAATTGAATTTCTCTCACTGGCCTGAATGTAGAGCCAATGAAAGAGAGGCTTCTTGGAACTTTCCACAGGTCAAAACAGAGCAGTGGATGAGAGATGATGGTTGGGAGATGTGAATATGAATCAGCATTTTTTTTTTGTGTCATATTCTTGGTGCATCCCAGCCAGCATCCAGCCCTATGCAGCTGACTAGGTTGCCTTCTGCTGGATCTATCCCTGCTGTCATAGCAACTGTCTTCTAGCTTTGACCTCTTGAAAGAATGTCAACTTTTTCCAAATATTTGAGAAATGTAATTTTAACAAGTCCTGAAGCTTTAGCATGAGCTGATTTAGGGTGCAATGACAGACAAGTATTCACAATACTGTATTCTATTCTATGATTATATCAGTTTATATCCTTAATAAAAAGACCTGCAGAAACTGAAAAAGTTTAGGTGTATCTTCACCTGAAATGACCCTCTAAATTTTCTACAATGTTAGACATTGTTTTACTTCCCCAGTAGTGTACAGCTGCGTTTCTCTCATCCATGCACACTTTCTTTTCAGATGAAGGAAAGCATGTTTTCATGTCTGCAGTGGATACTTTGGGCTCCTTCAGCCATACCTTTAATCACAGTTTCATAGTTTTAAGTCATAAATAACTATTGAAAACTATTTCCTCCAAGAACCTTTTTTTCCTAACAAAGGGATCAATAATAACTGTTTAGCATGCCATTTATAACTCTTTGTTTCTTTCCATCACATGTTTGGCTTCAACAGTACTGGAAGAGCACTATTGCTTCATTCTAGGTTTTGCTGGTATACATGGTACTGCATGATGGGGCAGTGGCTCATAGTTCATAGTTCATAGGTGCATACAAGGCTGACAACCACTAGGGCCATTATAAGCCCAGCTGTGCAAGCCACAAATGTTTCCCAGAAATTTGATTTATATAGGGGATGATTTATTGACTGCATCTGTCCATCAGAGACATAGGGTCCACACCAGGGGTGAATTCCTATTACCCATTCATTGGTCCAAGTTGCACTTAAATAGGGCTAGAGAGGAACTCTGCTTTACGTGGATGGGGAACTTGCTTCAGAGCTTGAGAATTCCCTGAGGAACATACTTATATCTTCAACATGTCCTATTTATGCTGCAAGTGAAACTTAGGTTTTTTGATCTAGTAGCACCCTTCCTTCCATTTGTTCTGCTCTCGCAGGCTTCTCTACCATATTTATATGCTGACATATCTCCTTAAATGGGTTTTTGGATGTGTAGGTTCTTCTTTCCTCTGCCTCTTTAGCCCAAGGTTTGTAACTTGGAATCACCTAACACTGCTGCACGCGTGTGTGTGTGTGTGTGTGTGTGTGTGTGTGTGTGTGTGTGTGTGTGTGTGTGTGTGTGTGTGTGTGTGTGTGTGTGTGTTTGTGAGTGTGTTTGTGTACCATATATGTGTTGATTGTTTCTGCCAACCATTTCCAGGTAAGGCATAAGTGTATCTGTAGGCCTATTCACTTGCTGTTTCCCTTCCACACAATGATAAGGTGGTCAATGAAATGGTTTGCCTTCTTTCCATTGCACCCACAAATCTTTAAATGGGGAAATATTTTCGTGTTATTATATCATGTGTTAATCAGGATGAACTACTTTTCTGAACACAAATTGTATTTCTCCTTTAGTAAAATTATAAAATGTCTCTGTGAAAACAGTCCACTTAAACTGCTTTTTTAAAAACAAGAATCTTCTTTTTAGATACGCACTGTATATGAGCATTCTACCTGAATCTAATTGCCCCTGCAGCTTACCATCAGTTAAGACACTGCACTTAATTAACCTTTCAGTAGCAGAATGCCGATTCTTCTATTCTTATAGGGTTCATGATTCCCTATACACTTTGTGATACTATCAATAACACAGATGTGGCAGAAATGCAAGCCAGCTTATCATGATACTACCAGATATGATTTCAGTTGCAAACAGGAGAGGTAATGATAGATAATGATTGATATTCAGTACAAGGCAGTGGAGCTGCACATAGTTTATGCATCACTCATCCTACTATTGCCATAATCTAGTCGGTCATCTGGTATGTTGGCTGCCATACAGAATGAGTAAATCTTCAGTCTACTTGGTGGAATGATTCTATCTGTCTGACAGCTGAAGAATTTTCATTTAGAGCTATAACTCCTGACAGTATCATGAGAATATTTTGAGGTGATTTTGTTATCCAAATGGTTTAGTGAAAGAACTGCAATCTGCAAAAGGGTGGAATATATGAAACAAAATGATAGAGGAATTGTCTGGGATGACTACAACTGAGGTATTAACCAATGTTTGGCAATTATTTGTCTATCTAGCTTGCTAGCTAGCTAGCTATATGTAGTCCATGATTCTACAGTTGAGCCATTCTGGTTTTCCAATCCTGTTGTGAACAGCTGGTCCTAAGATTACAGTAAGAACATTAGGAAAAGCAAGGCAACTTTAATGTCTATAAGCAAAAAAAAAAAAATCCAGTCAGATGCATGAGCAGTTATCTCTTAATATAATCTTTTATTCAAAAATAACATTCAGTGAGCATTTTTAGCCAAATGGCTTCAATCCATATTTGATGAAACTCTTTGAGCAAAAGTTCTCATTGAGCATCTAACTGGATTTCTATTTATTTTTATTTAAATACAGCGCATAATTTTATTTATGCATATTTAGTTTAGTTTTCCTTGTTTTTCTGTTTTTCCTATCTATCTCTCTATATATACGTGTATGTGTGTGTGTGTGTGTGTGTGTGTGTGTGTGTGTGTGTGTGTGTGTATGTATATATATATATATATATATATATATATATATATATATATATATATATATATATATATATCATATTTCTTCGTAAATAAGACCTAACCAGAGAATAAGACCTCGCATAGTTTTCCAGGGTGGTCATGATATAAGCCTTACCCCAAAAATAAGCCCCAGTTAAGATCGTCAACAACACACGGATGTGATGAATTATAAAATAATATTATTGACACCTGTTGACTGAGGTTATCGTACTCTGCTTGCCATTTTTGGACAATTTGGATACCCAACTTTTTCTCTTTGCAGAATGTAATAAGATTCTTTCCCTGGGAGTCCTCCACGATTTTTACTGTAACCCAAATCCTCACTCACACTTGATGGTTGAGATCCTTGGCACATAAACACTGGCAAGTGTACTTTGATTGGTCAAAGTACAGACAATGCACGTAAAACATGCGCACTTGATAACGAACGGCTGTGGTTGTGTCTTCTTAACCATCACCATTTTGTGTTGCCACTCCTGTCTCATAAGTCTTCAATTAACACCCCTCCCCAGACAAGATGAGTGCAAAAAAATAAAAAGAGCTATTCCGTCGAGTACAAGAAAGGAATTGTGGAGTACTCCCAGGGGAAGAATTTGATGGCTTTCTGCAAAGAGAAGAAGTTGGATCTCTGAATGGTGCAAAAATGGCGTGCAACGTACAATAACCTCAGTCAACAGTCCAATGAGGGAAATGCTAAGAAGTGCATGTGTGGATCAGGTCAGCAACCATTATTTCCTGAGGTGGAAGACATCATCTGTGAATGGATTGCTAACAGGACAGCAAAGGCTTTGGTAGTGTGCAGGGCTGATATTCAAGCATTTGCCCTTATAATGGCACCACAGTTAGAAATATCCCCTGAAGAATTCAAAGCATCACAACATTGGGTGCATGGCTTCCTTCAGCGATATGAACTGTCTCTAAGAACATCAATAACACTGTTCAAGGTGGAAGACACTGAAGTTATTAAACGTGCACTTGCATTCAAGTCCTTTGTTGATGGCATCAACTTTTCTAAATACCAACTCTCCAACATGATTACTATGGATGAAACTGCAGTGTTTATGGGCCAAGGATCTCAAACAACAATTGATCAGAGGGGTGCCTCGTCAATCTACATTCCCTCCACTGGTTACGAAAGTGCACGTGTTACCTGTATTTTGGCAATTCATCTAGAGGGAAAGAAAACCCCACCTCTAATCATTATTAAAGGCAAGAAAGATAAGATTGAACATGTTTCAGGCATTTACATTCTTGAAACCGAAAAAGCCTGGTGCACACAAGCAGTTATAAGGAAGTGGGTCGATGTAATGCTGCCACTTGTTTTGCGAGGTGTCGAAAGAAGTCTGCTAGTCTGGGATTCAGCCAGCACTCACAGCATTAAAGACATGAAGAAATTCCTTGCACAGAGAAGAATAGATCAAATAATGATTCTCGCAGGAATGACTGCCTATCTCCAGACTCTTGATATTGCAATAAACAACCCATTCAAGGACCATTTGTGCATGGAACTCAATGACTACATTGAAAATAGAATGGAGAGAAATCAGCATGGAAACTTTGAGAAGCCTAGCCTACAAGAGGTTGTGACTTGGGTGAAAAATTAATGGGATAAAATCACTGACAGCAGTGTTGCCAGTGCACTACTAGCAGACTACTTGGACAAGCAGAGCTCATTTAAGGAGAGCTCTATTGCTAGGCATGACAGATTGGGGCCAATGGTTCTACAGAAAATGGAGTCACAAGAAATTTAGGCCGGAATTCGGGGGTTGGAGACTTATGACAATGTTCCAGGAGAAGACAACATGACTGTATTTGAATAACGTTTCTGTTATCGGGGCAACAGAATGGATTGCTTCTGCTTTCAGCTGCCAGCTGCCAGCAAGCTCTTGTCAGGTTTTTTGACTTTATTGTATTAAGGTAACGTTTCATTATTAAGGGTTAATTATAAAGTAAGGCCAGTAGTTCCCAGACTTCATTTTTATGACTTTCTATCATTCTTCTCTTATGGTTTGGGTAGGGAATAAAGAAAGCATCACCACTCAAAAAGTGGCAGTTATTCACCTGTTTTATTCCCCTCCTCCAATACAGATGTATTGAGATTTTTCTACACTTTCTGTTAAGCATGAAATATTGCACTGCGAAAGTCAAAGTGTAGATATTCTGAAGTTGAAATGTTTGTTGTGCTGTTTATGTAGAATTCTCACACAACTGTTAACGTGTTACCTAGAACTGTTAGCAGAAAAGTACCAAATAAATGTCAATTTGTGTACATGAATAAATGTTGATTTGTGTAGATGAATAAATGTTGATTTGTATACATGAATAAATGTCAATTTTTGTACATGAATAAATGAATAAATGTAGATTGTTGTACGGGGGAGTTAAATAAGGCACCCTGATAATAAGCCCTAATGTCAATTTCGGCGGGGGAAAAAGTATAAGACCCGGTCTTATTTTCGAGGAAATACGATAAATATATATATATATATATATATATATATATATATATATATATATATATATATATTTATATACATATATGTGTGTGTATGTGTGCGTATCTGTGTGATATAGAGTGAGTTCATTATCATTGTGCGAGAAATCATGGTGGTGGTGGCTGGACACAGAAAACTCTATTTCTTGCCCATACAGAATATATTAATTTCCTTGGACTGAGGTATCTATGGAGAAGGTTTGGAAATATTTCAAACCATATGTGTCATTATTTGACAAGGGACTAAAAAAATCTAAATATATCATCATGTATTGAACTACCTTTCTGGTGGGAGTATTGCCTTAAAAAATTATACCAAAGGAAAAATATACTTGATGCATTTCATAGAAGATTCCAAAAAATGTCACAATAAAAAAGGTTAAACATGATACAAAAAGAAAATTAAAGGAGCAATAGTAGTAGAAAAGGCTTGGTATGAAAATTCCTTACTGATGGGGATGTACTGCAAAAATAAAACTTCTTTCGGTGTGTAAATTCATAAAAAGGAGGCACTCAGACTATTGGTCCTTGCCTTGGTGGCCAAATGTATGATAGTTAATGTAAAACATATTGCTAAAGAATTTAAAAACTCTTTTTCATCCATCTGTAGTTCATCTGGTAGGCAACTTATTAAGGAACTGATCATCTCCAAAAAAGGACATTCTATGCCCTTATGTTGAATTACATAAAATTAGATTAGTTATCACAAATATTGAAATATTTAGTAGCATGGGATCTGAAAGTATCCACTGAATGTTCATCATTTAATTAAGGATGAAATTGTTTCTACTATATAATATTCTAATAAAAAGAAATTACATACCTGTAGACTGGAAGAACTCCACTGTTATTCTTATTTATAAGAATACAGCATCCATGGGACCAGATGACATCCCAGGCTGTGTACTACATGAACTACAAAATGAACTGGCACTTCACCTAAGTGTAATGTTTAATCATACCCTCACCTCAGGCTTTGTGCCTACTGAGTGGTGCAAAGCTACAGTTTTCCCACTCCACAAGGGGGGATCCACCTTGGATCCTGGGAACTCCCACTCCATCAGTCTGACGAGCCTGATCTGCAAGGCCATGGAACATATTATCATGGAACTTATAAACAAAGACATTGGCAACCTTAAAACACTGGACCCCAACCAGTGTGGGTTCGTGAAGGGCCGATCTTGTCTCCTGAACCTGATTGACTTCTTCAAATCAGTCTCCAGAGCTGTGGATGAGGGTAAGGCAGTCCACACAGCCTATCTGGACCTTGCCAAGGCCTTTGACACCATCCCCCACTCTGTAATCATAGATAAACTTACTAAGCTGGGCATTAATCCCTACCTCACTCGATGGGTTGCCAACCGGCTTACTGACAGAACCCACACTGTAAAAGTAGCTGACTCCAAATCCAACTTCAGACAAGTGACAAGTGGAGTACCTCAGGGTCCAGTCCTAGGACCTCTCTTGTTTGGCATCTACTTCTCTGAAGTACAGGCCAACACTAAGGGATTCTGGCTAACAAAGTTCGCAGATGAATGCAAACTGGGAGCAATTATTGAATCCCCAAATGATGTAGATACTGTACAAAAGGGCCTTACAGAAACAGATGCTTTGTGCCAGAGCCATGGGCTCAAGCTCAGTGCCAAGAAATGTATAGTTATCCCTTTGGGAAAAAACATGTACCCGTGAATTACCACATAGGTGGCAGCACACTAAACATTGAACAGTCAGGAAATCCTTCTATGTGGCATACCTCATCACTAAGGGCTTTTCATCCAGAAAAAAGGAGGTCATTGTTCCACTGTACTCATCCCTTATTCGACCCATTATAGAATACAATGCCCCATTTGGTATGTACCTCTCAAGACATCTGCAACAACTGGAAAGGCTGCAGAAATACCTCACTAAAAGAATCACAGGTCTAAAGCAGATGCCCTATGCTGACCGTCTTAAAAATCTCTAGCTATACTCTGTCGCATATCGTCTACTCCGAGGTGATCTCTGCTTAACATACAAGGCCATGTCAAACCCAGAGCTGTTGGACATGCTACACTTAAAGAAATCCCAATCCATCAGAGACACACACTCCAGGGATCTAAACCTTGTCATCACAATAAAGAAAACATGCTGGAGGGATAGGTTCCTGACCCAGAGATTCCCCAGACTCTGGAATAGACTGCCCATACATGTCAAGCAGAGTGCCTCTTTGGTCCTCTTCAAAAGAAACCTTGATGACTGGATGGGAAAAAGGAAATTCATCCCGGGGATCATGTCAGTTGCCCTGCTAGACAGGGGTCCAGGGAAGTAAATACTGTGGGAAGAAGAAATAGCCAGGGAATTGTTATGGCTAGGCTTGTATATGTCCTAGGGCCAATAGCCTAGTACCAATCTATGAACCTATGAACCTAAAAGAAAAGTGATAATTCTTTGATACAAAACTACTCATATTTATTCTTGAAAAATTATTTGAAAAACAAATGGATACAATAAGGAAACTGATATTATAAATATGGTTTTCTTAAAGGGTACTCTACAATGAGTATCCTAACAGAATTTTATGATTTAGTAAGTCTGGTTAATGATCATTGTTTTACAGTCATAACTGTGTACTTGGATCTAGCCAAAGTTTGGCAGGGCTTAGTCCTTGACCTAGTGTCAGTAAATTGCATACTTTCACCATTTCTAAAGTCATAGCTAAACAAAAGGGGAGCTCGCATGTACACAAAACCACTATGAATCAGAAATACATGCAACATGGAAAGCTTAGGATAATATCAAACGATCAGAACATACAATGAAGTGAAGAAAATATTCAACAAAGTATACAAGTTGAAAAGCAAAACTCAACCAGTGTAAAAACATTGTATAAAACTTTAATGGAATAAATAAAATAGCGTATGAAACATTAAGCACTTTCGTCCAAAAAATGTGTGTTGGACTTCTTCAGAACAATGGAATTAGCTCCCAATTTAGTTTAAATATCAAATGTCACTTAATGCCCTGAATTGCTTAAAGCCATAGTACAAAAATAACCTGCAGGTCACTTGGTCACCAATAGTAAATAGGTTTATTGACCACACACAAAATTAATAACAATAGTGAGAACAAGTTTCAAGTATAAAATATTTAAAACCACATCATGTTTTATATTATATACATTAAGGTTTAGCAGCCCATATTGTCTGTTTTTGTAGAGGGAGTAGTGGTCTTGCTAGGGTGGAGTAGTTTATTTAGTGATTACCAAAAAGGTTTTGGGTTGTTTTGATATTTGTCTTGTAGGTTGGTATTGTATATTTGCTTGTTCTGATTGACAGGGAATTTTGCAAGGTTTCTAAGATGTCTAAATTGCTGGAAGGCATTTTAAGTTCTATGTTTATACCAAATTTTCCAGGCTTTATCACTTTTTATCATAATTTATTTTTGTTTCTTTTGTCAGCCATAATGTAGGGTTGGACTTTACTTTTTTATTACGTACTGGTCTTAGGTTCTTTAAGGATTATTTAAGGTCTATAAGAATGTGTTATTAAAGTGTTCTACAGCACTATCTAGTGGCATTGTTGTAACCACATTCCAGTTATATTGTTTTAGTGTTTCATTAAAATATCTTTGCTGAAATTGATTATATTTTGAATATGATTATAGATAATAAATTTATCTTGGTTCTTGGGAGTTCTGAGGGCATATGTTGGTATGTGGTCAGTTATGCTGTCTGAGAGGCAGCCTACTTTTGTCAGTTTGTCTGGTTTGTTTGTAAGAATCCAGTCTAATGTTGAGTGTCTCCCTAAAGATTCTAGTGGGTGTGGTTATTAATTTTTTGATGTTGTATAAGTTTATGGATTCAGGAGGGTAGTGGAATTTATGAGTTTTCAGTCTATATTTAAGTCTCCAAATATTATAATTTCATGGTTAATTTGTTGGGGTATCCAATACAGGATGTTTTCAGCAGTATCCGTGTTATTCCCTGGTGGTATATAAATTGCTGTTAAACATACACCCCAGGATTCAATAAAATCCATGTAGCCTCCATGTAGCGCCTATGTGGAATGTATATGTGTACATGGCCATGGTTCCCACATAGCAGCACACCATGCATATTAATCATGGCAAGCTGCTGAGGGAGATCACAGTAACACGCATATTGAATCTTTGCAAGCAATAGTGTAGAGGCTGTCCCATACTTGTGGACTCTCCAGAAAAATTCTGGAAAGGTGGTTTGCACAGGATAATACTTTTTTTATCTTGATGAGATATCTGCGCTGTGTGCTACAGTGCTTAGTGATGCTGAGCTGCGCTTATACATATACAGCAGACATCTGGTACATATCTAAAAATAGAAATCGGATGTAATCAATTATATTTTATTTTTTGTTTTCTTCCTGTTTGCTTGGTGTGGTGTGATGCTTAGCAATGCCAAGATGCGCTTATGCGTATATAGCAGCCATCTGATATATATTTAAAAATAAAAATTGGATGCAATCAATTTAAATTTTTTTCCTCCTGCTTGTTTGCTCATTGTGGTGCAGTGCTTAACAGCACCACTAGAAATCTAAAAAATAGAAATTGGATGTATTCAGTTGTTGTAGTTCTGCTGTGCTTATCAATGTGTAAACCTGCACAGTGAAGATGTACAATGCTAACAGGCACCTTAGTAGTATATGTGAAGACATAGTGCTTCTGTCAACTGTCCAAGTGGCTAGATAGGTTGAGTGATGACTTACAATGTAGTAAGTCCTGGGATCAAGGCTTGAGCAGTCATATGTTTTACATTTACTGCTGTGAAAATGTGTCAGATGACTGAAACATCAGTTTAATTTAAAATTAAAAAAAACTGCTGCATTTAGAATAGTTGCGCAATGCTAAGCAGCACTTAAACATGGTTAACGGTCTACATCGTTTGCGAGTTGCTAAGCTCCACTTAAACAAGGTTTGTGCGAGTTTACGTGATGCTCATCTCCGCTAAAATGGTTTGTGTGAGTTTATGCGATAATAAGCAACATGACACTTTTTTGAAAGTTACAGTATGACATGTAAGGCAGGGAATGCAGGCTATATAAAGGGCAACAGGCAGGAATTTCACACCATTCATTGGAGTATTCACTTGGCTGTCAATATGCCTAGTGCTGTTGGAGAGGGAGTGTGCTCTCAGGCACAGAGGTGGGGTGTGCAGGAGTTGAAAGTTTCTGTTGGATTCCTAGTTAAGAGGCATAAACCTTGGTTGCCACAGGGTGATTACCAGGGCTCAGAGTGTAAGTCTGTGGCCTGGGATCGGTTGGCTAGGGAGCTTACCAGTGCTGCTGGTATCCCTCACACTGGTGAGCAGTGTCATCACCACTACAATAACTTGAGACGTAGGAAGATAAAACCTTCGACACCTAGGTCCAAGATGCTAGAGCTGGGCAGACCCCACAGATATGTAAGTATGTTTGGCAGTACATTAGAAATGTACAAGTTGAATCTGTGCAAAACTGTTATGCATAATGATTTGCTTCTCTTACAACAGCTGCTGAAGAAAGGGCTTGCAATGTCCAGTTCCATGCAGGACGCCTGACCAGGATGAGGCAAGAGTGTAGTAAATAGAGAAACATCAAAATAATAACTTAATGCATAATGTAATTTTATAATAAATTATTTACAGAGTTTGCGGTCCTAACAGTCAGGTATGACATACATGGGACATCTAACATGTTTAGTAATGTGTCACTACCTACCTGAAATGGTAAAGCAAGTTAAATCAAATAAACATGCATTGCGTGTAGTATAGCTTCCAAACATCAGTTAATGTTAGGGTCTACCTAGATTAAGAGTCACTGTTCTGGTCTGCTCATTGTGTAAAATATTCTGTAGGTTGCACTCAATTAATGGACAGTGTATATGGGTTATTTATTAGAAGTCTTATACAGCTATCCATGTTCTACATGCCAGACTTGAAGCAACATTAATCAGTAAATTTTAAAGGGTGACGGTGGTTTGATATGTAATGTTTTCAAATAAAAATTTTTCTCTATTCCTGTATTCACTGCTGTGTGCCTAATCTTACACCAGTCAACTGTTAAATGTAAATGAATAAAGAATGCAGCAAAAACTGTCTGAAGTAAATGTAGTGCAATACCCAGAGTAAGGTTCAAGTTTGTGTTCTGGCCATTTTATCTGAAATAATGCTATTTGTTCCACCCAGTCTTGGAGCAAAGTATATGGGTAAGGTAACTAAAGTCCTGGGCAGCTATCCACATGTCTAAATGACAGATTTTAAGGAACATTATCAATAAAGTTTAAAACAGGCTTGTGCTTTGATAAGTAATTTTTTCAAATTAGTGTACATTGTTCCTGTATTCACTGCATGTGTGTTCTAATATGACAGCAGTCAACTGTTAAATGTAACTGAATAAAGACTGCAGAAAAAAAATATCTGAAATAAATGTAGTACAATACACAGAGAAAGGGTCAAGCCTGTGTTATGGCCATTTTGTCTAAAATAATGCTGTATATTCCACCCAATCAAGGAACAAGGTATATGGGTAAGGTAGCTGAAGTCCTGGGCAGCTATAATGTGTATAAATGCCAGATTTTAAGGGACATTATCAATAAAGTTTAAAACAGGATTATGCTCTGATAAGTAATCTTTTCAAATAAGTGTGCATTATTCCTGTATTCACTGCATGTGTGGTATAATCTGATACCAGTCAACTGTTAAATTAAGTGGACATGTTTCCTGTAGTCACAGCTTGTGGGTTCTAATTCCATGGCAGGCAACTAAGAAATGACCAGCTGTCTAATCTACTTAGTGTACTCAAACATACCTCTCAAATGTCACAATTTTTCAGAATGTAATGACTAATGCCCAATATATCTGGTCCTTGATTAGCAGATAAATGACATTACTTGGAATGCAATTTATTGGTAAATCCAGAAACATCTTGTTACTAATGTGTGAGCACACTGTGTGCACACTTTCCCTGTAGTTCTGCCTCTATACCATCATGTGTTAGAGCTTGTCCCTTACAGTCCCATGCTAACAGGTTGAGAGCTATGTACATGAAACATCATCTATACAATAGTTGCAGTCACTGTACTCAAAACTGAAATTGCACATATGTACAAGCATGCAGTAGTAGTCTGTGTAGTAATATTACCTGAGAAGTTACTAATGGTATTTTCACTCTCTCACCCCCAGCCCTTCTCTTCTTTAATGTATAAATGTCATTTATTATTATGATTTGATATTAATATATATTTTTGCAACTACCTCTTACGTTGACCTTATGTATAATTTCATATTGCTTTGCTGTTAAATACTTTTATTTACATTATTTATTGTTGTGTTCCTCATTATATTCCTTTCTATTTATTTTGATTAATCATTATTATCTTCTAGTATGTTAATACTAACATCTGTTTGGTTATGTTTATTTTCACCTTATGTTTATATTTGTTTTCTACAGAGTGAAAAGGTAGGTTGGTTCCTGGTGATCTTCCTACCTTGTCTCCCCCAGCTGTGTACAAGTATGCAGTAGTAGTCTGTGTAGTAATATTACCTGAGAAGTTACTAATGGTATTTTCACTCTCTCACCCCCAGCCCTTCTCTTCTTTAATGTATAAATGTCATTTATTATTATGATTTGATATTAATATATATTTTTGTAACTACCTCTTACGTTGACCTTATGTATAATTTCATATTGCTTTGCTGTTAAATACTTTTATTTACATTATTTATTGTTGTGTTCCTCATTATATTCCTTTCTATTTCTTTTGATTAATCATTATTATCTTCTAGTATGTTAATACTAACATCTGTTTGGTTATGTTTATTTTCACCTTATGTTTATATTTGTTTTCTACAGAGTGAAAAGGTAGGTTGGTTCCTGGTGATCTTCCTACCTTGTCTCCCCCAGCTGTGTCACCAGGGCCCAGTATATTTCAGCCACAGCTGGTGGTGGCCCCGCTGCTGCCCCTGCACTACCTGTGCCATTGGGTAGTTCTGGCCCACAGGCTGAGGGTGGCCCCCTCTGGGAGTGGAAGTGGAGGGGGTGATTATGTCACCCATGAGGAACTGCCATTCATGGTGCATGAGTTGCTGCTCTGCACTGTTGGTGGTGCATCCCTACACTGGATGGAGAGCATGCTGTCCATCCTGGTGGGGAGCCTTGCCCTGGGCACCAGCATCAGCCACTGCCTCCACAGGAGCACTGAAGGAGCAGGGTTGACAGTTCCATGGGGGAGGACTTCAGTCACACTGCTACAGTGTCTGATGTCCATGGGACTGGGAATTACACAACACCCTACCCAACCAAGGTGTTTACCCTCCTCTTGTGTCACACACCATCCCTGTCTGCTGTCTCGTCTGTCTTGTCTGTCTGCAAAAGCTTCATAAACTTCCCAACTTCCCTTCCCCACACATACCTATGTCCCTTCTCCAACATTCTATTCTCACCTTAAAAAAAAAAGAGCACGTGTCCCACAAAAAAAAAATCATCCCATACATAGCTCTCCATTTTGCACATGTCCACTGAACACACTTAATTTGGTCCAATTGGCTTGACAATGCACTTATGTTGTCATCACCCCTCTCTGGAGCTGACAGTCGAAATTCAGCTAAAAAAATTTATGAAAGTGCACAGTTGTTGCTGTTCAAGAAATGGATAGCTATGTTTCTTTCCTACACCCTTCCTGCACATACCTACCTGCCTTTCACTATGTTTTCCTCCTGCTTGCATCCCATTTCACCACTTTTCTTTTCTTTAATGATTTTTTGCCCAGCATGGTACAATGCTCTGCATCACTTAGCTATGCTAAATAGTGCTACATTGATATATGCTTTTGAAAAAAATATTAATCACGTTCAAAAAGTACACCTGCACCCTATTTCGAACCAAGGACCATTGCACCTGCAGAACAGTGAATCAACCCACCAAATCACACAGCTACTAACACAGGTGTTTTAATCAAAACATAGTACTGCAATGCCCAAGTTCTCATCATTAAGTGTGTTTAAGTGATGCTGCACATCATGCCGCACAGTGCAAATCAACTAAAAGATTAAAAAAATAGTACTGTAATTTGGACTCTAGTACAGAAATACATCACTGTAAAGCCATACACATAAGAATAGATGTAAGTGAGGTATCTAATAGCAGATAACCCTAAAATTATATGGACAACATGTAAAAATATAGATATATAGATATAATAAAACATTAATGGAAAAATAGGATTGTAACTGGGACTCTGGTAGACAAATGCAGCACTCTAAGACCATACACATAATAATAGATGTAAATGGTGTATGTAACAGCAGATAACTGTGGAATGGGATCTACAACATGTAAAAACACACCTACTGTAACAACGACTCTGTAGCTCAGTATGTAAAATGCATTGAGAACATTAGTTTTTTTGGTACACAAGGTTCTGGCTTCAACTACAGCAGTCTCTAGCATTGAGCATACTTGTATGTGGATGTCAACATTATACATTTTGATATGTATGTCTCTTTCTTCACCTGAATGCCATGGTGGTGCAGCAGTAGTGTTGTTACCTCACAGCAAGAGGTTCCCCCGTTCGATTCTCGGCTTGGTTTGAGAGTGCCTTCTGTGTGGATTCTGCATGTCCTCCCCATGGTTGGGTAGCATTCGAAAGACATCCATGCGTAAATGAGTGTGTCTTCGTTGAAGGTTGGGTGTCAAGCTGGCACTTTGGCGTTTCGTAAAATTCTACTGCCAATCATTAGCGGACCGGAGTTCCACTGTGGTGACCCCTTACTGGGAAAAAGCTGAAAGACAAACAACAACATGTCTCTTTCTTCACATATTTATCCACCCAAAGCAGTACAGATGGAATGTCTGCTTCTAAATAATAGAACTCAAAGGTCTACAGATACGACCACTCTTAACTACTACTATTACAACACTAGAAAGTACAGAGAATGTCAGGTCATGCATTATCCTGAATTTCCAGAGGATTGTGAAGTGTGTACTGAAATTGTGATACAGTAATATACGACTGCAGCCTACAATGATTTGCTATTGATATTACAGACAACCACAGCTGCACAGGTAACATACATATATTGAGGTTGTGCTAGACGCAAGGGTTGTCAGCACTCATGTAACAGGGGACTACCATGGCACAACACATGACTTGGCAGTCGCCCAACTGTGTGACATAATGGTTAATGTACCCCCTACCTTTTACTAGGACACACCAAGCATGTTGTCTTTTATTCTGTTAGTGATACCTTTGACTAACATACTTACCTTAAACACATAACTTTATTTCTAGTGGGATGGGTTCTCTCAATCTGGCTCTATCTATAAAACAAGGCTGCCACAGTCCCCACACTTATTCTTAAACTTGTTGTCCTGCAAAGTGTTTACCCTCTGCTTGTGCCTATTGCCTGCAGAACCAGATTCAGCTTTAGCCTGTAGCACACACATCTGTATGTAAAAAGAAGCTGCTACAGGCATTCTCTCTGCAATGATGTAGTATCTTTACCACAGTAATTTCTACCCCAACATATGTGAAAGGGGTTGTAATCAACATTGAAGACATATATCTTGTTTAGTGGTTGCATGTGATTGGCTGATTATACTGCAGATCAGCTGTGTAGGCTGCAATTAGCATTTCAGAAGCACAGATTATTTCAGAGGCAATCACTTGCTAATGAGAACCATATTAAAAAGGTAAACATCAAGGTAGGGGAACCACTGTGTATGAAAGTTGCTTTGCAGGGTGAACTCATTGGCACAGTTATATACCTACCTTTCAACAGAGGAGTAATGTAATCCATCAGGTATGTAACCATTTTGTTTCCAACATAATGCATATGCTTGAATATACTTAGGACGAATGGGGATTACATCTGACCTTTTGTAAAGCTGTACTGATGACATGCCATTGATCTCCAGATGTATTACACTTACAGAGGAACTAGAGTACAGTAAGGGTAGAATGCTTTGGGTTAATTAGGTACACCAGTCTCCTGGAAATTTCCTTTGATATCAGTTGTAATAGTACACTGCTAGTTGTTTGGCACAGTTGTTTTTAGATATTATAAGGGGAGGTTATCCCTAGGGGTCTCACTACAATGGAGTAGTGTGTTGGGTGTGTGATCATACATCAGTATCTGTCATGGCACAAACAGGAATAGCTTACTATTGCTACTATCGTAGTTGCATCCACACCCTTTATAAGTCTGCATACTGTTGAATATGACATGTGTAATCAAACAGTGAATATTGTTAGCCATCCCTTATTGATGTATTTCTGCATACTATATTCCCATGTGTATGTGATTCTGACATTTGTTCCCATTTTGTTGTCTTTCAAGATATATGTATCCCCAATGCCAGGGCCCTTTTTAGATGCTGAAAATGACATCATCCTGGAGGCCTTGTGTCAACACCAACAACTCCAGTTGTCCAGGGGGAGGGTAAACAGGGAAGAGCAGGCAGCATTGTGTCTGACCTGGTCTGCAATGTGAATGCTATCGGTCACCAGAGCAGGACATATGACCAGATGTGACTCTGTGCCACCGAGATGATCAATGCTGCACCCAGAAGAGCAGCGGACATGGCCAGGGATCATGGTGTCACTGGTGGAGGGCCTGCAACAGAACAACCACTGTCAGCCACTGAGTTATTCCTGGCAAACCTAGGAACACAGGACAGCTCCCAGGCATCCATCACACAGTATGTTGTGGCTGTGGGTACCACAGTTTCCATGCAAGAGGAACATTCAGTTATGCTTAATTGGATCAGCATTGGACTACTGTAGCATTCGGTGTGTTATGATATACATAGTTTTTATTTGGGTGTCAGGTGTTTTTTTTTGGAGGGGAGGAGGTTAGCAACACATTGAATGTCATGCTCAGATTGTGACCAATATACCAATTAACATAGTAGCTACTGTAAATGTGGGATCCTCGGTTGGATGTATTACCCGGTTATAGTGCAACATGTGGTGCTGTTTACATTACCTCTCCTTCAAATTTTCACAGTGCGATGCTCCTGCTACTGGCATGCAGAACACTGTTTTGTTAGAGATGTAGATTTAGTGCAGTGTCTTCACTTAAGTGTCATCCCAGGCCTGCTGGCTGGATTGATGTACTGTCTGCATGATTGCTAATTGCACAAATATTTTCTGACTTTATACAGTTTAGACTCATACCTATGCCTTGCAGGTGTGAGCACACTAATAGATTTGACAGTATTGTCAGGACATTACAGATTGCCATATGTGTCAGCTCTGCAGAGTTTTGCCAAATGTCAACAGTGTACATCATTGTTGCTCATGAGATTCCTGTGTAAAGAGCTTTTATTTACAAGTAACTACAGATGTTTGTTAGAAAGTAAGGTCCTCATGTCCTATGATATGAGGTTGGGGGTTAAACAAGTCTGACATAGTGGCAGCAGTGCATACAGCTTAACATATATTGCAACATAGTGCTGCAGAGCATAGTAGTGCAGGTATTAATGTACTGCTTTTCCCTTTTTATCACAGGTGGCCAGGGCGGTTGGTCTCTATCCTCTTCATAATCTGATGTCAGTGTCTCTTCAGACTGATGATGATGGTGGCCAAAGTGAGGCACAGGTGGGGGTTGCAGGGGCTGAATCTGTCACAGAAGTTTAACTTCCTCTTCTGCCATCATTATCATTGTACGCAGTCAGTATGCCTACGTATACCCAGTCCCCTGAGCCCACAGATATTGGACAGTCACAGGTTGGAGACATTGAACAGGAAAGTGCAGCTACTATGGTTGCATTGAGTGCTGATACTGGCCATAGCCAAAGAGCAGGCAAGGTTCCACACAGGTGGATTGATGGGGGTGCTTGAAGGAGGCCTGCTGTCCCGCCAACATCTGCTGCATTTGTCTCTTCATGCGTCATTTGGCATATGTTTAGGGGCATCATGGAGGCACAGGCACTTTCTGAAGGGCCCTCCAGATGAATGCTCAGGGTTATGAATGCAGCACAGTCTGACATCAATGACTGCCTCCACTGCATTACTGTTACCCTGGATCAGTTGACTGATGCAGTGGAAAGATGTTGGTCTGAGACAGATAGCACACTATCTGTCTTGGAACACACATTGTCTATGATGGAACATCTAGTTGGAGATGAGCATCAGACTCATGGACATAGATCAGCAACTACATCAGCTGAGAGTCCACGTGGCCATGCACATTCACACTCTCATTGTGGCAGTCCATTCAGTGCTTCAGAGGAGAGGGTGCTGTCCACACCAAGATGTGGTAGACCATGGGCTCATGGTCCTGGGTGTTCCCATGGAGGACATGGTCCCAGTAGACAGTAGTCACCGTCAGGTAGTAACTCTGTTTCTGACCTTGGGCATGGAGGTGTCAGTGCAACTCCTGGCAGAGCCAGTTTCCGTGTTAGGGGGTGGAGACGGTGAACTGTCAGCTCTACCATGCATGGCTCAAAGCTGTCCAACATACAGACACATAGGTCAAATACAGAGCTTGGCAGTGGTCATGCAGACACTCACACACTACTGTCACAATCAAGTCACCTACAGACACACACGCCACATTTACATGGTCCATCTTACCTGCTTCCATTCGTGACTCACACACATGCCTGTCAACCTACTGGGTCAGCCTAAGCCTCCTGCCCCCCCACAAAACACCCTGTGCAAGTGATGATACCTGTGCCACATTCCTGTCCTCTTTGTCATGGGGAAATGAAGCTATGTGTCTGATACACAGGGTGAATATATAAATTACTAGGTATACCTTTATATATTTCAAAGCACATTTCCGAATGTGCACATGCACGAAATGTTTAGCCGAATTCTGTCATGCCGACTTCCCTAAATGTCAAAATAATATCGAATTTTGACATTTCCAATCACTCCACTGCTGAAACAAGTGCTACCATGGGTCAAAAAGGGGGTGCAATTTTATTATTTGGTGCTTCGGTTTTTGCGATTTTGGAATTTCGTGGTTTGCAGTTTGCGGCAGCAGTTTCGAAGATGTGGCCGTCGAACATATGAAGGTATACCAAATTACTATGTATTTGTTTTATTCATTGTTGCCTTTGACATGCAGTTGTACTAGTCACTGGCAGTTGTATGTTGCCATTTGTAATGAGCAAACCACATTCCCCAGGATTCATGAAGCTTGCACCAGGTGCCAGAGTAGCGTTGGCGATCTAGCGCCAAATATGACTGCAGAGCGATTCAGGTACGAGCTGTTTCCACATGCACTACCAGCGTACGCCAGAGCTGCACAGCGCCCGGCGCATGTATACTAATTACCCCATGCGCAGCAGTGTAGCATGCAAATGAAAGTATATAGTGATTCATGAAGTGGTGCAGGCGTAGCGTAAGCATGAAGAAATATAAACCAAAAAAAAAAAAACGGTTTACATTTTGTCAAACATAAAATCGGAGGCATGAAAGCGGAACAAACTTATGTATTATAATGTTAATATATGCCAATTCCTAAATATATAGCCAATGGAATAAAAAAACATAATGTCATGGACACACTAACGCAAAGTAAAACCGCAGTGCATCTGTATGCAAACGGGATCACAAGGAAAATATATTTAGATGTCATAAAACTGCAGTGTAACACAATTCATGAATTCCCCATAATAGTCAATGGCACGCATACTACATCACAACCATGGCGCAAGGGTTGCTAAAGGTCTGTGACAGTGTTCTCTGCGGTAACTAGGAATTAGTAGTCAATGCCATGCAAATGAGTCAAGTAATACTGAATTGCAAATGCCCCACCGGCGTAAGGATGTACCACACAGCACAGCGGTACAACACAGAGGAGTGGCCTGGAGGTAAACATCACATCAAGAGAGGGGTGCGCCACCGTAGCTGTAAGCACATTGGATCATTGCTAATCCGGGTTGCCTGTTGCTAAGCAAAGCCACAGGATAGGGGTGTGGAAGTAGCCATAGCTTTGCTTAGCTGAGAGCACACAAGGTAACTGAAAGTGCATGTAAACGTGGATGAAAACACGCTCAAAACCCAGTAAACAGCTGTGCTCAGCGTGCACCACAGCTGAAACAGGAAGGATACGGGAAGACAATAAGGAAATGCTGCAGCATGGTAATTGGAGTACAAATGAGTAATTAACACATAGGAACTCACAGTGGGCCACTGACAACAGCTAACAAGGCTGCTAGCAGCTACCTGCAGAACAGGAAAGGGGAGGTGCCATACAGCAAAGAAAAGAGAACTGTCACAGCAGAACAAAGCAAACTTGCAGTAGATCAGCTACATAACACATTTCCCAACACAATCCTGGGTTGTGAAAGTACAAAACAAGAAAGCTGGCAGCTGGATGCATGCCTGACAATGGCAGGGGAATCGGGTTGAAAATTGAAGTAAAGGGCAATAGATGAATCATGGCAGCCAAGCGTAAGTCAATACCAAAGGCCCCACAATAGCAGTACCTGCTGTAAAACCAATAATTAAGATACCCCACAGCTGGCATTGCACAAACACACCCAATTAAACCAGCATCATCCATTGCACAATAGTATAAGGTGTGAAAGCCCCCCACACACACTTGTGTATTCCCAGACACTCTGCACCATTGGTGTATACATACCGGGAACTTTTAATATGTACATGTTAGGGGCTGCCATAGCTTTGATTCACCAGCATATGTTGGAGACTGATGGTGGTGTGGAGGATGATGCTGACAACCATCTAAGGCACCAGAGGAGGAGAAGAGTGTTCAGACCCAGGGTAAGCTACCAGGGGCTACATGATCTGGAGATAGTAGAGTGTTACAGGGTGGACAGGGGCATCATACAGCAACTTGTTGAGCTGTGCCAGCCACACCTCAGAGCCAGAAGTAACAGAGGGGAACCCATCCCAGTGGACATGAAGGTATGTGTAAGCTTGAGAATACTAGCCACAGGAACCTTCCAAAGGCCAACTGGGGATATCATGGGGATCTCATAGGCATCAGCATCCAGGGTACTCCACCAGTTCCTGGATGCCATGTTACTACATGCCAATAAGCACATATACTTCCCCCTAACGCAGGAGGAGTTGGCCAGCAATATGCATATCTTCCACCGTGTGGCAGACTACCCGGAGGTACTGGGTGAAATAGACTGCATGCACATACACATCAAGTCACCACCTGGTGAGCAGGGTAGGCACTACATAAACCACAAGGGATACCCCTCCATCAACTGCCAGGTTGTGTGCAATGCCCAGGGCATTACATGGATGTGTGTGCTGGCAGCCCTGGAAGCTATCACATCTCCCACATCTGGCATGCCTCACAGCTGTATCAGGTATTTGCCAGGGGGGACATCCCATATGGCCACCTGGTGGGGGATGCTGGCTATGCACTGGAACGGGGATGATGACTCCCATCAGAAATGCACACACAGCCACACAAGAACACCATAATGAGGCACACACAGAAACTAGACTCATCATAGAGCATGTGTTTGGGATGCTGAAATCACAGTTCCGTTGCTTGGACATATCTGGTGGAGCCTTGCAGTACTCTCCAGGCACGTGTGCCCACATCTTCATAGTATGTGCCTTGCTACACAATATGATCCTGTGGAATCAGCTGCAGCAGGGACAGAATGGTGAAGGCCCTCACAGCCCACCACCATTGCCAAGAGACCCACAGGCACAGAGGGACTCAGACTATGAACACCCTGTGCTAGCCCCAGAAAGCAGATATATGCATGCCCAGTATGCCCATGCCTTGGCAAAGAGGGAACGTATAGCACACACACTGACAGTGTAGGCACTCATGGACTGACACCCTTCTCCACCTGCACACACAGCAAACATGGATGGCACACACACACGACCACCTGTAAATTGTCATGTATAGGTGGTCTACTGTGAGCATTCTACATAGGTAGCCCTCAACTATTATACACACAACAGCCATTGGCACAAGGTAAGTCAATACCTGAACAGTAAATTAAGCTATCAGCATGTGTCCATACTGTATGTAGAGGTTCATAGATACATAGGTAGGCACATGCCCAACTGACGAGGCCACTCATAAGCATAGGTAAAAAGTGTCTGCTGTTGCCACCACATCGATTAACTAACTGTCCCTCTGTGGAGCAGAGCCAATTGTGGGATCCCTGGGGTGTATCCACTGTTCCCCACCCACTCTGCAAGGATTCTCTGGAGTGTTATTGAGGGGGTTTGTATAATGTAATCAGGGATGTAGTTCCAAATAATGGGGAGTACCCCTGATAGGAACCTTCTCAGATGTTTACATGTTACATAGTATACCTTAAACACAGCTAGCATATATAGGTAGTTTTCCACAGAATAATAAATATGTGGAACACACAACCGCTGATATGTGTGTTAATCACCCTTGCACTACCAGTGCCTGCTAAGAGAGGTAAAATACCACTGCCAGGATTAGAAAATGCAACCATGTACACACTCTTCACAATGACATACCACTAAGCTACCTGCGATGTACCAATGGCCATTGTGTATACTAACAGGATAAAACACAAAAGGTAGGAATATGTGGAAATAGGACAAACCGGCATGTACCCAATGAAAGGTGTATGTTTTATATATATATATATATATATATATATATATATATATATATATATATATATATATATATATATATATACATCATTATATATATAGAGAGAAATATATGTCGATATATGGGGATATACATATATATGTAGATATATAGATAGGTTAACAACATCTACATAACCATGGATGTACATATAAATGGGATACCTACTACATACTGACTGCTTTACATACCAATGCGCGTAATCCCGAGGCTTAAGGTCCAAAAGAACATAGTGCAGAAACACCAGATGCGCGAGGTTTAAAATCACAATGTTAAGAGACAGTCAGTGCTTCTGGTGTTGCGGTTCAGGTAGGTTACTGTGTGTAAGTGTGTTTCTGAGGGCTGTAGTGTGTGAAAGTGTATGTTCTGAGTGTGGTGTGTGTTCTTGGGGGGCTGTAATGTGTGGGTGTGGATTAGCTTTGTGCGTCTGTTTGCGAGATCTAGGAGGTAGAATATTAAAGTAGGGTGGGTGTGAGGGGTGCAGACACCTACATGGGGGTGTAGGGGGGCTTGCCCACTTGCTCATACGTAGTGTAGGATGGTTTGTTTGGATGTGGTGGGTAGCAGTGTGTCTGTGTATGCATGTGTGTGTTCCATGTTCGTGTTACTTTCACGAGTTACTGTCACTGTCAGTAATGTGAGGTATGGGAGTCTGGGCCCGGTACTGTGGGCATCGGAACTGTGTGGTTTCAGGATTCCATAGGTATCCCATATACAGCAGTTGAAGTGTTCATATATGAGTATAACATGGACCATAGCAATCACACATTCCGCCACGATCAACCTGAGAGTATATGCCAATACACTATTACAAATATTTGCTGTGGACATGAGCCAATGATAGTGTTACCTCCTGTCCCACTTTGCGAGGGATAGTCCCTGTTTGGGCGGTTGTGTCCTCACCAAATATGTTAAACGTGGAAAATGTCCTAGGATTGTTGCATACAATAGTTCTTTCTGTATCTAAAATACCTACATGTTACAAGAAACTGGATAAGCAACTACACTGCTACAAGAATAAGCTTATATTTAGGCAAGAAAGGAAAGTTCTATCCCTTGTACTGACCATGGGTTTATTTCGGCCTGTAAAATCTGATTTGTGTTCCAAAAATGTCCCACTATGGCCATACGAAAAGGTGGCAACCCTAGCCAAAGAGGGTCAGTTGCCAGCACAACTACAATGACTGCAAATACCTATGACAGAAATACACAGCTTTCATGTGGCTACACTTTATTACATTCTGATGTATTTCCGAAAGGATTCAAGGACTAACATCACGTGCATGCTATACAGGAACCATTTAACAGTGCCTTAATGAATCAGCCTGCAATTACCATAGTATTAGTCCACTAAAGGATAGGTGTTCAATTCAAATAGGGAAGGAACCCTCACACACATATCAATTATGTATAAAAGCAGTTCCTACACACCTGCATCTGCTATGCACACCCACCAACATCACCCCCACACCCAAACAAATTACAATACAAACTGTAATAACATCACAAATCATTCATTCATTGTACGACATCTGGAGAAGCCTTAACATACCTTGTCAGAGACACACTATCATGGCCCTATGTGAAATAGTTGTTGTTATACAATGGAACAGCTGCTGATGTTACAGGGTTTGCTTGCACTAATCCCGTTTCAGAGGGTTGTGTGTACACTGGGATGTGTTACCAATTACTGAGTAACAGCACAGTATGCTACACATGTACACCAAATCAAGGATGTCTGGTGAGCACACTGTAAACCACATAACAGTTCATGCATAGCCATACAGCCTTGAGCTGCCCAAACATCCTTGCCAGTCTTAAACATCTGCAGAAGTATCATAAGTAGCAATGTTCTGAAATATAACAGCTGCACTCACATGTAGAACAAAATTGTCTAGCCATTACATACAATCCACGGGAGTCATGAAGCTAATATATCTCTGTCTGTCTCCATATAGCTGTTGAAATACATCACAAACAGCACATCCAGGCTTTCTTCCTCGAAAGTAAGGCAAATGGACAACGCCCAAAAGGAGTACTCAGTTATACACCACTGTTGTCATGGTATTGGCTAATGGAGAAGCTGCACAGCTGATGTGCATCTAATTAACTACTTTGGAACACCAGTTGGTGGTCAGGATACCACATGTTACCAATATTTAACAAGAAAAGGATGGCTTATCACACATTCAAACCATCTGTATATACCAGCAGAACGTTACAAAGAAGATTGAAACACAAACTGAAAATGACTGAATCAACAGTTAACGACACCTCGGGTTACTAATAAGGTATGTAGAACAGTCAGTATGTCTGTGTATTTAGTACCTGATCTGTAATATTTAAAGTGCACGCAATCCATATAGTGGAAACAGTTATTTTGTAGTGATGTATTGTTGAGCATAGTAACGCTTGTAGTATTTGTGTACACTGCTGTAGGTCACAAGGCAAACACCGCATACACCACAAGGGAAGCTATATAAGGGCTTTGAACACAAATATTCCTCACCAGCTGCTGTCAGTGGCAGGGCTGGTCCAACAAGTATGTGCTATAACTGGGATAGTATATGTTGATATATTGTAACAGTAGCCATATGTATGGGTGTATTACTGAGAATAACATGTCGAAGGCTGGCCCACTGTGCAATTATGATTTGCATTGTGGGATATTGTGCCAATAACTGTGTTGTTGTTGTCTTTCGGCTTTTCCTGGTTAGGGGTCGCCACAGCGGAACTCCAGTCCGCTAATGATTGGCAATAGATTTTCACAAACGCCGAGGTGCCAGCTCAATGTCCAACCTTCAACGAAGGCACGCCCATTCACGCATGTCTTTCGAATGCCCACCCAACCATGGGGAGGACATGCAGACTCCACACAGAAGGCACTCCCCGCACTCCAGCTGAGAATAGAATGGGAGAACCTCTTGCTGTGAGGCAACAACGCTACCGCTGCACCACCACGTAACGTACAGTATTGTAGGCAGATATGTATTACAAGTTACATAGCATTACTGTTATGTTAGGCAAACATTAATTATGTCTATTGGCATTTACAATACACAATAACAGGATACATATGACTTTTAGTCACCCGACAGTTTATCAGCATGATAGCAAAGTAAAATGGAAGAGCTAGTTAACTATCCATGCACATAAGACATATAATAAGTGCAAAGGTAGCTACTAGACTGTCTTGCCATGGGTATTTATAAGTCTAGCTAGAGTGTGTTGGCTTTCGCCACCCCCATAGGTTAGTTCCCTGTGCCTCTGAATGGCAGAGCCATTAGTTCCTTGTGCCTCTGTCCAGCAGAGCCACTGCAGTGATCCCCGGGGTACATGTCTGTCTCCCATCCACACGTCAAGGTTTCCCTTGAAGAGTGCTAGCGAGGGGACCTGCTTGATGTACATTGGAATCATGTTCTAAAGCATGGGGAGTGTCTGGGTCAGGAATCTATCCATCCAGCACGTCCTAGTCATCATTGTGATTAGGTGTATATCCCTAGAACATGTGGTTCTCAGGATCCTCTATTTAGGTGGAGCATATCTGGGTTGGACATGGACCTTGTATGTCAAGCAGAGATCACCTGTGAGTATGCGGTATGCAACCGAGTACAGCTGCAGTTTCTTAGGTTGGGCTGCATAGGTCATCTGTTTGAGGTCAGTAATCATCTTGGTGTGGTACTGTTGTGGTCTTCCAAGCTGTTGCAGTTGTCTTGTAAGGTATATCCCAAATGGGGTGTTGTATCCTTTAATGGGTCTAATAAGTCATGAGTAGAGAGGCACAATGGCCTCCTTTGATCTGGATGCAAACATATTAGAGATTAGAGGGGCCATGTAGAAGGATATTCTAACCACCTTTTCATTATGGGTATCGAAGGAGATATTGCTATCTACTGGGGTTCCCAGATCCCTTATTACCTTTTCTGTATTTAGGGGACTAGTACCTATGTGGTAGTCTGCAAGTAATTAGTTATATCCAAAGGGGATGGCTATGCACTTTTTGGCATTCAGCTTGAGGCCATGATATTGACACCAGGTATCCATCTCAGTGCGACCCTTCCAGAGGGTGTCTGTAACAGCTGGGGAAACAATTATGTCCCCTAGTTTGCAGTCATCTGCAAACCTTTTCAGCCAAAGCCCTCCTGTGTTTGCCTGTACATCAGAGAATTATATACCGAACATGAGGGGTCCTAGGACTGAGCCCTGGGGACGCCACTTGTAACTGGTATACAGTCGGACCTAGGGTATGCAACTCCCACTGTGTGGGTTCTGTCCGTGAGCCACTTTGCAAACCATCACATGACATAGGGGTTAATGTTCAAGCAGATGGGTATGTTGATAATACCAGAATGAGGAATGGCGTTGAAAGCCTTTGAGAGATTTAGGTAGGCTGTGTGGACCTCTTTACCCTCATCTAATGCCTTGGTAACTGTCTCTAAGAAGTCCACCAGGTTTAGGAGGCATGGTCTTCCCTTAACAAAGCCAAACTGGGAGGGGTCAAAGGTTTGGAGGTATCCAATGTCTCTGTGACTGAGATCCATGATGTGCTCCATAGCCTTGCAGACCAGGCTAGTCAGGCCTATAGGGCAATAGGACCAGTAGTCCATTGTGATGCCACCTTTGTGGAGTGGGATAACTGTTGCTGTGTGCCATTCAGGGGGCACTAAGCCCGATGTGAGGCTATTATTGAACATGGTGCATAGGTGGGGAGCCAGTACGTTCTGAAGTTCGTGTAAAATGCAGCCTGGGATGTTGTCCGGTCTTAGAGTGTGCAGCTTTGAGAGGAAGGGGGAAAGGTAGCACTGAACCTATCTGCCAGGATGTTGGCAATATCCGTTGGTTATGTAATGTTTGTGCCTTTGTGCTGTAACTCAGAGCAGATCTCGTTGTTGACAGTGAGATATTTGACATAGCTATAGAATGCTTTGTGGTTGTTGTTGGAATTAGTGGCAGTTTTGTTTTCATAGCTAGGTTTGGAGGATCTTACAAGGGATCTCACCTTCTTACTGAGACTGACCAGGGAGCTCCTCCATGCATCGGATTGTACTCTCTTTTGCAACAGTGTCTTCCTCCTGTAGAACAGTTTATTTATGGCAGGGGACCACCAGATTGGTTTCCTTAATTAGGAGTATAGCATCTTGGTTCTGTTTGGGATAGCACAATCCATACACTCATGTAAGTACTTATAGAGTGCATTTGTGTAGGATTCAGCAGTTGTAACAGTATTGTCCACCTGCATGGGTGTCATGACGTTCACCACGTCTGTCTTAAGAAGCATGAAGTTGGCTTTGTAGACATATTATACTGTGGTTCCCTTAATGGGGGGTGGGGGCAAGATGTGGATATCAACAGTGTTCAACTCATGGTCGGATCGGACCAACAAGGAGTTGACTTCAGGTGTGGAGCACCGGTCACTCATATTGGTAATGCCTAGGTCTAGGATATTGTTGCCTCTGGTGGGTGTGTGGATATGTTAATCCAGGGCATTGGTGTTTATGAATTCCAGAAAGCATTGAGCTAATAAGTTGATACACAAGTAGTTTTCTCAGTTAATGGTGGGGTAGATTCAATGAGACTATGTGATGAGTGTGGTGTGGTGCAAATGTTTACCTTCTCCACATGACTGTCAGGGTCAGGCTTGGTTGAAGAGAGCTTTACCTCCAGTTTGGCTAGATAAGTGCATCTCTCACAGGTTGTAGTGTTGGGTGGTAGGCGGAGAGGCTTGTCTGTGTACATGAGGCAATGTGTACAGTGCCTCAAGATGTCCAGATTCATCACCTAGACAGGAGAGAACACTGGCAGTTGACTCTTGTATATGTCTGAATATAGAACTAGTTTCCCCCAGATAAGTGAGAAAAGTGAGTACAAGAGCTATTTTACTCTAAGCAAATGAGAAAAGTATGTACAAAACCTGTTTACCTCTAGGTAATGAGGAAGACTGAGTGCTATAGTAATTAGTAGCTTACGTAGTGCTTACAAGTTCTGAACAAGTGCTGAGCATGAATAAGCAATCCAGATAGGGTCTTGGATAACATAAACACACTGCCCACCAACAGGTACACAATCATATATCCATGTACACCACAGGGCGCCTGTACCCACAACTATGCAGGTACAAACTGCACTCAGGCTGCATGGGACCTGTCCACATCACAGGTTGTATCATACACATATGGCAAAACAAGATGCTCTCCACATACACATCATGTAAAACATAGCTCCATGTCAGGCTGTGTACACACTGAATGGTGCACACCAACAGGTATCACAACCCACAAAGGGGGAGACACCACTGATAATGGGAAGTACTCCACTACTACCCTGCTGAGTCTGGTCTGGAAGGCCATGAACCTTGATCAAATAATTGATGTCAGCAGTACAGATGAAGATGACAGTAAGGTTGATTTCACACTGCATATCATAACCTTTCCAGGTCATAGGACATCATCACCCATACTGTGTACTACCTACACTCGGTATACTAGATGTACATTCCTATGTCACAGGAGTGTTTTGCAATGGGACTGCTGGCAGAACCAACACTACAGAAGGTGTCTGAATAATACATGCTCATCACACCAGTGGCAGCTACAGTAAGTCAGGGTTAATTAATTGTATTCCCCCTCATTGTAGTCCATACCTCACAGACAAACAGAAGGCATCTGCCTATTGAAGTATGTGAATGACTATGACCTAGGAGCAATAGCCGACTCAAGAGTGCTGTGGACAACATACAGAAGGGGCTTTGTGAGTGAGGTGTGTGTGACATATGGCCACAATCTGACAGCTACATATTGCATTGTCACCCCTATGTTAATAACCCTGTACCCATGAACTACCACCTAGGCAGCGGTCAACATAATGGACACTTGTGTGTAAGGGATGCAGCTGGGCAGTTTTCTTTCCTGTGATAGCTATGTCACCACACCTGTCAGGTAGTCATATGTGGCAACCCTAATAATGACAGGGTGCCATCCATGAATATAGAGATCATTGTCCAGCCATACATAACACCCAAGTGACCCATATCAGATCACATATTTCCTTTAAGGGGTATTGGCCATGTGCAGATGGCCTACACCAGCCTTCCCATTTCCCATCTCCACTATGTAGCATGATGCATACCCTGAATAAATCCATGTCCAACCCAGTGATGTTGGAGATGCTACACGTACACATCCTGATCTCAAACACATACTTCATGGACATCCACCTTCCACATGCTGGACAGATCCTTGTCCCATACACTTTACATAGTCCTGCCATACTATGCATTCCTGTCCGTCAAAGCTGCACATTGCTCCCCTCTCAGACATGGTGTGATGACCGCATGGTAAATGTATCATTAACCCTGTGGATCAGTAATGTAGCACTGCTCCACCTGGCCCCAGAGACCCGCCTGTCAGCTACTGCCAGGTAACCTTTCATCCTTGATTCATACATGGTGCATGGCATATAGCCTATAGTTGACTTTGACTGTACATGCTATAGTTGATATCCATCCCTGCAAATACCATCTGGCTAGCCAGTGTCCCATATCTATCACATGTTCACACAGGTGATACATGGCAGGATGTAGAATTGCTGTACAGTGCCATGTAGATGTATATGGCAGAACACATACATGTAAAACCTTATGTGAGCAAGTCTGCAGGGGCACAGGTCATGTCTGTTAAGGCAGTGTAAGTCTTTATATGTGACATATACACAGCATCAAGGTCAACTGCATTAATGTGGACACATCCAGCCATGTGCTGATAGGTAGGAACACCAGTACAGGCAAACAGACATGCCCACATCAAGACAGCATCCACATGGACATCTATATGCAATAAAGAAAGGGAAACTAGAGAATGCGTTAGCGAAACATGTGTCATTTTACAAAGAACATCACTTTAGGTTCATAGTAATTGACCAAGTACTAAATAATGGGCAAAGTGTTCCCCTTAACTTAATGTTAGAAGAAAAGGAACTGATGTGGCAGATAAGATTGCATTCTTATGCATTTCCAGGGCTTAATGATTTATGTTCAATTAATTGCCTTTTAAAACTTAGAAATTTGAGACGTTAAAATGAAGTAGTTAGATAATACCATATAATATGAAGGTAACATTTTAAACTTAGTTTAAATTGTCACACATTATACTAGTTTTTTTAAAAAAGGGTTCGTTATATATGTTGTGTTATGAGATATTATATCTCATTAAGCAATTTTTATTGTTTTAACTGTGTATCTAGTGGATTTATACATTATTATTTTGTATGGATTTTATTTGATTTTTTATTGTTTAATTAATTGGGGATGAACTTGCTTTAATTAGCATCAGCTGACACCTTAGATGGTATTTAAAGAGTGTTAATAATGTTTGCTTGTAATGTTCTGAGGAAGTCTACTAACTGTAGTAGACGAAAAGCGCTTCAATTTTATTAAAGTGTTTATGCCAACCTTGATTCAATAGTGGATTTTCATTCGTGACAACTATTTTGGTGCTTACTACAACTTGTGACTTGGTGTGCCTTTCGTATCTTACCAGCATCCACATGGAGTTTGAGCACTGTAATCAGGTGACACACACATATATGGTGATAATATCCACTCACCATTGAGATTCACATGTGTGTGACACAAACACGTCAGTGTCATGTAGGTTTGCGAATACAACTATTTAAATGTAATAAATGTGATACACATGTATGTTCAGCTGTAGCTCTGTATGTCTCTGTGAGTTACTGTGACCTGTCTACATCATTATGTCTTCCAGGTATGCCACATGCAAGGCCACCCCCTTTTACCCACTTGGAGGATGAGACCCTCATCCCATACCTATTTGACAATCATGATATCCTGTTCAGTCATGTGCCACAGGATGCACAGCAGCGGGATGCCCTGGGGATGGAACTTCGCAGGAGGGTTAATGATGTGGGTGGTCACAACTGCACATACCAGCAGGTGCACAGACACTGTACAGACCTCATTAGATGAGCGAAACAGCATGCGAATGCAATCGCCAGGGAACAAGGTGCAACAGGTGGTGGACCACCAACCCAGCCACCACTCACACGTACTGAGGAGCTACTGGCCAACCTGGAGACACCTGCAGAACCACATCCACAAGCCTTAGCCGATATTGTGGAAGTGGGTGTCTCTCAACCACTGAGTCTGGAGTTGCCTGTTAAGTCAGTACTGCACCTATAACAACTATATTCCATATAGTTGCATGTGTCACTGTACAGTATGTAATGTAACATCGTATGCAAGGCATGTGTGCACACATGCCGCATACTGTAGTATGCTACTCTGCGTATGCACACATGTGCATACACCATAGTATAGTGTAATGTACTGGTGTATGTGTTAACATGCACATTGCACCCTGTAGCCATCATACAGGCATGGATAATGTTCATAATGCTGTGTTACTCCTATTTAGGTACCTCTGGAGTTCTGCTGTGACAGCAGCCCATTGCAGGTGAGACTGTTATTATTTATCAGGAATTGTAATGCACAGATCTATCTTCCATGTGGCCATTTACAACCTGTACACATAATGTATGGTCCTGTCACAATATACAGGTTGGACCTGCAATGCATCACAATGCCTACCCATGTGCAACACTTGCAAATTATGTGAATCATCTCACCGACATGAATCCTCACAAACTGTCATTGCCAGATGTGTGGACAGCTGTACATACAATGGTGGAGGTGCTGTTCACTCTAGGGACATGTACTACAGATCACAACTACACATGTGGGGAATACAAACAGTACTACACAGTGGGCTGGAGTATGGCCAGCCCACAGGATTCACTGGTGTGGATCATAGCCCTGCTATGAATGTCACGCAATGTGATGTGCTATCTTGACATGTCCATGACATCTAGTGGCCTGGCTGCAACACTGTCTACCTAACCTGTAAACATATCCCACATACCACCCTTTGTCTGCATAACCTGTCGCCAGTGGAGCATATGACATCAATGGGTGTATGCCATATGGGACAACACAGACATGTGAAATAGATGCCCGTCACAATAATTTGGCCAAAACATGTACACACATGGCCATGGAGGATGGCCAGAGACATGGAGCAACACACACAGTAGACGTGATGTGCTTGTGTGTACACCCTGTCATACAATGGCTACACATGATCCAACTATGGCCTTTGTGTAATGGTTATATTGTAGATGTGGAACACTAGACATCCTACAGGCCTGTGCACATCTTGTGTAGGCGTAACATCAATCCACCACATAAGATGTGTTGAACATCTTGAGGGTGTCACAGCATGACAGCAGTCACCTGTACAGTATCCACATCAGTCCACAGATACAGTACATTCCCCTTGCTGGTGTCAGACATCAATGTCATACTTGCTCCTTGTGTGTGTGTGTGGTACACAGATATCATGTGGGACATGGTGTACCGACATGTTCGCCGTGTCTGGCCATAGTTGCCAGGCAGCAGCAATATGGTTGCAGGTGTGCAGGGGTGTCATCCGTATACCCTTCAGTGACCTGTGTCACAACTTCCACATTATGGTTTAGTGTGTATATACCTCAGTAACGTGGGTCACATTATATATATGTATTGTATCTGAACACAGTCATGGCTATGAACTGTGTCTGTAACTCACACTGTATAGCAACAGACACCTCCTGATTCCCTGCAATGGCCATGCACATCAGCTAAATGTGCAGTATATCTGTAGGGCGGACAGACAACACTGCATTGGGACACCATTACCCTACTGTATATTTGACAGGACACCATTGTGTTAAACATGTATGCATGTCATTGCACATGTCAGCAGATCACATGTCATATTACATGTGATTGTCAAGGTCATATGCCACACATCAGGCAGGTGTACTGTTAACCTGTGCTGGTCTACATGGTGTAACACAGGGATGTATGCTAACTACTACTCTGATTGTGTAATTTGCATGTTGTCTGCTATGACACATGTATGCTGTTGTGTGCAACCCAGGGATGTATGATAGCAACCACTATTATTGTCTGTACCGCAGGCCATCTGCTGTATCACATGCATGTTGCATGCCTTCTGTCATATCACATGCAGGGATGTATGATAACTACCACTATTATTGTCTGCACTGCATGCCATCTGCCGTATCACATGCATGTTGCATGCCTTCTGTCATATCACATGCGTGTGTGTGTGTGTGTGTGTGTGTGTGTGTGTGTGTGTGTGTGTGTGTGTGTGTGTCAATGTGTGTGTGTCTATTGTATAGATTGTAATGTACAGTTCTTGTCTGCCCTCACAGGTGATATAGGTGCGTTGCCCTCCTGCGGTACATCTGATGTTAGTGTCCCCACAGACTCTAGCTGTGATGATGAACGTATGATTGAGGCACAGGCAGAGTTGTCAGGGGCTGAAACTGTGCCATTGGTTGCCATTCCAGCTATATCCCACTCATCCCCGCACACAGATCCCATGCCTGCACATACCCCATCACCAGTGGCCATAGAGGAAGGACAGTTGGCACGTGGTAACTTGGAACAGGAAAGTGTGGGGGCTTTGGAAAGTGTGCATGCACATGTCAGCCAACTGACTGATGGTGCCCCACACAGGCACATAGCCAGTGCTGCTCATAGGAGGACTTCTGGCCAACATGCTCCTGCAAGACAGAGCGCAGCAGCTGGTGTCACCAGACGCATGTTTCAGGCTGTAATGGAGGCACAGTCATGTGCTGAATGGCACAACAGAGGGGATCAGAGGCTTCAGAGGGATGCTGTCCGTTCTTTAAACAACAACATCCAGGCAATGGTAAATGCTCAACAGCAGATTGCTGAAGCTTTGGATAGATGGTTGGGTGACATGGTTGGAGTCCTTGACTATGGCATGACAATCCGTGAGCATGAGCTGTCTGTGTTAGAACATCTGGTAGGAGTGAGGCATCGGGCACATGGACGTAGGCCTGCTACACCATCTGTTTCAGGTCCACGTGTACGAGCTACCTCACATGTCCGCTCCCATAGTGGCAGTAGCAGCAGCAGTGCATCTGGTGCTGTGCTGTCCACACCACGACACAGCAGGCCATGTGCACGTGTCCTGGGATGGTCCCAACAGGGACACGGTTCCAGTGGACAAGTGACATCAGACAGTACCCAATCTGCACCTCTGCCTGGTAGTGCCCGTGCAACCCCTGGCAGGCACAGGTCACATGTCTGTGGCCGGACACCTTGAACTGTAAAACCTGGCCTGCACAGTCTACAACTGTCAGTAATACCCCTGTGTAGGCCAGACACATGGCAGAACTGTGTGCATACATACACGCACACACTGGAAACATATGTAGGGCACCGCAACACACACATGCATAACATCCACACACGCCCAATTAGATCAACGGCTCTAACCCACACACATGATGTCATCCAATGGTGCAGACTAGGCCTCTGGCAAACATTATCACCCTGTGCATATGATGATGACTGTGCCACATCCCTGACATCCACACCATCGGTGCAGGGACATGCTCATATGGTCTAATGCACAGGGTGAACAGACTAGGAAGATAAGTGTAGTATACAATTGTTGAGTACTGTTGACAGGCAGCAGACATACCATGTACTACAGGTGTACAATGCATTTCATACTGTTAACAGTATGTGTCTTGTGTAACAACAGTAACTGCATGTTTGTCATGATGTTCTACTGTCCTCCTTCATGTGTAATTGCACATGCCGGTGGATGTCGGTGTTTGCAATTAGTGTCCCATATGTCAATGTGGACTACTCATAGGTATGTATGAATATACCAGCTTGCACCGTGTAGCTGCCACATAGTAAGAATGTCCCACATTCCAATCACGTGTACTGATCCAAGAGCATGATAGCTGTGTATTAAGCTACTGTGGCTACAAACATGACATCCATAAAGGGTGACATCACAGGTACAGTTACATGGAGTGGTGAGGTAAGAGACCGGTCTAGCTGATTACAAGGGTAGAGGCCAGTGGGAAGTGTGATGCCTCATTGGGAATCAGTAATACATGTTCCCATGACAGGATGCCAACACACAACTGCACCCACACACTCAGGTATTGACACAAATGTATTCAGTGACACAGTAACACACCCACACACTCACGGATTCACTGACACAGTAACACACACTCGCACACAGTTTCTACTGGTGAGATGAGGACCCCTGCCTATGTGCAAATCATCATTACAGTACTGTGCACCTACATGATGCACCACAGAGAATACACATATACAGGTAATCAGTATGGCCTAAGATCAGGGACATCAACATGGATAGTAGAATGCATCACCTGGATGGGGAGAGGGGTCTTATCAGTTCATTATGGTAACATACATCCTCATTCCAGGGACCAGACAGCCATACATACACACACACACATACACACACTGTGGCATTCAGTATTGAATACACCTATGTCATGCACATACAGATACCTCACATGTGTGAGATACATAGATTCATAGATTCATAGATTAGTACTAAGCTAACTGCCCTAGTGGGCCATTTTAAGCCTAGCCAATTATCCCTTGTGAGACTCAAAGCCTGCACCTTGTGTTTGTAAGGCAAACACCTTAACCATTAGGCCACCCTCCCAGCATGCCCCTGCCTATGTCCTGCTTTCTACATTGCAGTCTGTACAGATGTGTACACTAGTGTACAGGAGAGTGAGTAATAATTGAGATGTATTCCCCATCATACGTTACATATATGGACACACACACAACCACACTTGCCAGTACTGTGAATCAAAGACCTGCCTAGCCCATGATATGTATGACAGACTTACAGCAGTATTGCACTCATTACAAACTGCACTGATGCTTCCTTTGGCAACAGTGCTGATATATGCACACGGGACGTCTTAACTGTTAACAGGTGTCAAGTGATTTACCTTCGCTGTCACCCTGACTGCTGTCTAAGTGGTGTGCTATGTCCTTCAATTAATGAAACCATTGCTTACTGGTTACACAGGTTATTGTAGGACTGCTTGTGACACACCTGTGAGCTGTCCTCAGCAAACATCCATCTGCAAAGATGCCTCACCACTTAGTTATTTCCACACATCTGTCCATACCTGAGGTACATCTTTCCGTACAATCAGCATATCACCATATACAGTTGGCAATGTTGAGGCTGCATTACAACTGCATGATGTACTAGGATACATGTCACCTGCATACTTCAGCAACTGCACATGCATGTTATCTGAATGCACAACACTGCATGTACATGTGTGTAGGTCCTACAATCCTGTCATTTGGGCATGTTTGTAGGCATTGCAATTGGTGGACATGTATAATGACATATATGACACATGGACTGTTGTATGATATGATAGGTGTAATGTGCAACCAGGGCTGTAGCCACCTGTTTACACAAAGGACAACAACAGCTATGCTATTTACATGTTTGTTTTTTGTGTCTGTGTGTGTGTGTGTGTGTGTGTGTGTGTGTGTGTGTGTGTGTGTGTGTGTGTGTGTTTGTGTGTGGGGCATGTATATACCCAGAGCAGGTACATGTATGTCATATCCATACATGAGGGTGTGTATTGGTGTACAGCAACAGTCGTCTGCTAATGCTGGAAAATACAGAGGGCCCCTGGTATGTGTACAGCTGACCTGGTTACAGACAGTGGTATCATTGCATTGCACAACACATGATGTAACTGTGTCAGTACATGGGTACTCTCTACAGTTGATGTAGAGCTTGGTACAGTCCATTGGTCAAGGGTCACATGGTGGTGTACTCTTATATGTCCTACAACATGTGTCGATGCGTGTTCGTGGTCCAAGGGCATGGTGGTGTCTGAGGTTTACATCCTAGAATGCAGCATGTGACACTGTGTCTTGCACATGACTCATCTGTGATGCCTTTCGTGGGGGTACTGGTCAGTACATGTCAGTGACCTTTATGTATGTGGGGACACCACCACTTGGATCGGTCCGTACCTGTGTTATTGTCCACATGTCTGGTTCTGAGGTATATGGTTGTAGTGCTATTGTGTACTACAGAGCCATCAGCCAGGTGTTCCTCACTGCACAGATGTCAGTACTCCCCATTGTTGGATCTACAATGACCAGCTGTGATTATGGATGCTACACATCTAGCACTGGTTAGCATAAGAAAACAATGTAGTTTTCTTGTAGGTGTCAGGGTGTTATCCTGTGTTTAGGACATTTGCCTTGGAATGGCACTGTATGGGTGGATGCAACTTGAGTATTATCCCCACTCCCTTGAATCATGGATGCATGTGATATGTGTATATATACATATATAAAGTTTTATGATAAATTTGAGTAATTTTGCAGAAAAAATATTGGGATATTCTGTTATAAAACATGTATTTAAAAAATAATAATATGTTTTTTTAAATGGGTTTTTTTCCCTCCATTTTTTGAATTTAATTGTATAATTAATAGAATAATTGATGTAATTGATCTGTATATAAAGACTGTTACTGTTTTGTAATGAACTGTGACCCATTGAAGGCGAGATGCCGAGGTACCAGGTCTTGTGGAGATAAAGGAGACTTTTGCTGCGATATACTGGCTGTTTGGTGTTTTCTATTTCTTTCTACATTGTTTGGTTACTATTTTTGGATCCAAGCCGTATTTTTAGCGTGTTCTCTGGGAAGCTTTTCATATTGAAATTTTGATATTGTGAATTTGTTGGAATAATTCTGAGTGATGTCAGGTACTGAAGGCTCGAGCAGGCGCTACACAATACAGTTAACATCATGTTATTTCAAGATATGTTAACGGAGGCGTGATAAGAGATTTAATAGCCATGATCCATGGAACTTAGGAAGGAATGCGGATACTGATGGTCGTTTTGCCCAGTTGAACAAACTCATGGCTAAGGAAGTCGCTTTATATTTTGACACTAGTTTATTAGAAAAATATGTAAGCCTCAACATTACACCTAGGGGCTTACGTATTGACAAACTGCCTCACGGCACCTTTTTCTGATGATGAAGGTGATCTTCTGGAAGAGTGGAAACAAACTTCACTTACGTGCACTACAGGTTGGCTTCGTATACTCATCAAACGTAACCAAAAGTGTCACGAAAAGTTAAAAAATGAAATTTCCATACTACAGAATGAGCTCGTTACAGAGGTCAACTATAGAGCACAGATGGCCAGTATTAGTGAAAAAATGACTAAACTAGAGGCAGATGTTTTGCAGAGGAAGCGCAATAAGTTAGTCCGGGACCTTAAAGACTACGAAACAGGTATCATTTTTAATTGGCAGCGTGAACCAGTACGTAGTCAGTCTAGGGGGCGGAGCTGGACACGCAGCTCCAAGCGCCGGAATTATTCAGCATCCGCATCTTCGTTTTCATCTACAGAAAAGGAAAACATTGAAAATGTTTCTTCGCCAGAACTGTTGCACCTAACCGAAGCGGTTAACAGGGACACTGTAGAGGTCTCAAATGAAGAGTCCAATTTGAGTTCAACGGAGGCAAATTTTCAAAATGACACCCACAACAAGGCGGAATGGCAGAAAGCGGCAGAAAGTGAACCGTCACAAATGAAAATGAAGGTTTGGACATTATAATATCAAACAGGACTTGTCGCAATGTTGTTTCTCTTGAATGTGTTAACTTATCTGATTTGCATTTAAGTGACAGTATGAGGAATGTTTTGTATAAGGAGCAAATTTGTTCCAACATTTTTCCCTCATTTGCTGACATCTATTTAGAAGTGAAAATATTTATTAAGTAAACTGTTGTTAAGAGTTTACTTTAAGAAATTTAGTAAAGTGGACGACAATACTAATGCCTCTAATGATATTGAAAATGAAATTGAAGATGAAGTTCATAATGTCATTGAATTTGATGATAGTTTGTTAAATATGTCCATTTATAATTATGAGTATGATGAAAATGATGAAAATGATGAACAAAATAATTTTTTTGGGGAAAGCAATGTTTGCTTCACTGAATGCAATGCTGATATTCCCTCTAATGTCAGCTTTTTGACAGGATATGGTAGATTAAATATGCCGAAATTTAGAAATGTTAAAAATAGGTTTATTCCTTCCATATCAGTGCCAGCCATTCTGGTGTTTCAGAAAGTGCTTCTAAAGGAGACAGAGTTGATGTTTAAGCAGTTTTGTAAAGAAAGGAAAAAATGTAATCTTACAAAAGAAGAGTGGCAGGCCTTACAAGATCTTAGGAAACTTAAGAATAATTATATATTCAAATGTGCTGACAAAGGGGGAAATTGGGTGATTCAAAACAAATCTGATTATTGTGTTATGGTTAATAATTTGCTTCGCAACAGTGAAGAATACATGAAACTTAGTAGGGACCCTTTAAAATCTTACAATGAGGAACTTCTTAATCTTCTGGAAAGGGGAGAACGATTGGGATTTTTTTCTAATGTTGATGTTAATAAAATGCACATAAAGGACCCTGTCCCACCCGTACTATATGCCTTACCTAAGATTCATAAGGACCTAAATGAGCCTCCTGGTAGGCCTATAGTGTCGGGGATTGGATCTTTCTTGGAAAATGTTAATGTTTTCTTGGATTCACAATTAAAAATTTACATCAATAGGGTTAGTGCTCATATTAGTAACACCCAAGAGCTAATAAATGAAGTACATAAGGTAACGTGGGACAGTGACTACTATTGGGTGACTATTGATGTTAAATCACTATACACTAACATTAACATTAGATGGGGACTTGATGCAATTTCAAATATGTTAGGCGAAGGTCCTAGAACTAACTTTTTGATTTCACTTCTAGAATTTTGTTTGACCCATAATTATTTTATATTCAATGGTGAATATTTTTTACAAACTAAGGGAACAGCAATGGGAGCTGCTTATGCTCCCAATTATGCTGTGATATATATGGACTTTTTTGAGAAAAAGTTCATATATCCTACATTATTTTTTCAACACAAGGTTATCTTGTACAAACGGTTTATTGATGACCTGATTTTTATATGTAAAGGGGATATTTATGAATTTTGTGAATTTTTTGAAGCATTGAATGATAATGAACACAATCTTTCTTTTTCTTATGAGGTCAGTCGAAATCAAATTAATTTTTTGGACCTGACCTTATTCATAAACAATAATATCATTGAATTCAGACCTTATAGAAAGGATACTTCAGCAAACATGTTTTGCATGCAACTAGCATGCATCCTCCCCATTATTAAAAGCTTTGCCCTATGGTGAATTTAAAGAATACATCAACATACCAGTATGGAATCTGAACTAAATCATGAACTAAATGAGGTATTTTTGAGATTGCATAAAAGGGGTTATGATAAAAAATTATTATTGGATAACATGAATGGTGTCATGAACAAGCATGGAAGCTTTAGGAAGTTTCATAAGCAATTTTCAGGGTTGGTTGAAAGAGACAGTGATGTGGAAAATATATTTTTTGTAACCAAATACACAGCTTTTTCTGAAACATTTGTTTCTGTAATAAAAAGATTTTGGTATTTGGTTAGTGAGGATGAGCTCATAGGTGAGCTTTTTCCACGCAAAATAATATTTTCATATAAAAAGGGAAAGAATTTAAAAGAAATATTAAATAATAATCTCTGTATCAAAATAACAGACCATGCTGCTAATGTGGGTTCATTTAGATGCAATTCTTGTAGTATATGTGATAGAATTATTAACATTAGATCCATTAATAACATTAATCATAACCCTATGCATTATTTCAATTGCAGATCCAGTGGTGTTGTTTACATATTAGGGTGTAATTGTAATAATATGTGGTACATTGGGCAAACTAAAAGAATGGTAAGAGTGAGAATCTTAGAACATTTAAGAGACATTAAGAATCTAAATGTATCTAGTCCAGTTGCTAAGCACTTCTTTGAGATACATGAGGGAAAAACAGACTGCTTAAAATTTAGTATATTAGGCAAGCCTCACTGCACTAAGGGTGACAACATTTGTGACAAACTATTAGAACTTGAAACTAGGATGATTTTGAAGTTTAATACATTAAGGCCTTTTGGTTTAAACTTAGAATTAGGTATCTGACGAATTAATTTATCATTGAATTTATTAAATATGATTATAATATTTATCCCACAATTCACAATATGTAAGAAATTATATTATGGAACATATTATAAATTATTAAAATATATATTATTATATATACATATATACATATATAAAGTTTTATGATAAATTTGAGTAATTTTGCAGAAAAAATATTGGGATATCCTGTTATAAAACATGTATTTAAAAAATAATAATATGTTTTTTTAAATGGGTTTTTTTCCCTCCATTTTTTGAATTTAATTGTATAATTAATAGAATAATTGATGTAATTGATCTGTATATAAAGACTGTTACTGTTTTGTAATGAACTGTGACCCATTGAAGGCGAGATGCCGAGGTACCAGGTCTTGTGGAGATAAAGGAGACTTTTGCTGCGATATACTGGCTGTTTGGTGTGTTTTTCTATTTCTTTCTACATTGTTTGGTTACTGATATGTGTCAAAGACCTGTCTACTGTCAGCCATGTCATCCCAGAATGACAAACACTGGACAACCTCATACTTACAGCATACATTGACTCATTGTGTTGTTCAAGCAGTTGCCACCTCAAGCAAGGCTCATTGTGTTGGTCAAGCAGTTTCCACTCCTAGCAAGACATCACTGCGAGTGGTGATATAGTGCTTGGTATAGGATGGTACATCTTAGGTGATGGACAGCAGCAGACGTTGTGTAAAAGACCAGTGTCATATATATGTAGAGCAGTGTTCCTGCTAACAATGACAACTACTAACACCAGAGCCCATTACAATGTCTTCTTTATGTCTACCTGTAATAGCATGGCCACTGTGGCCTTCGGTGTTTAGAATCAGAGTGTATCCCAGTCAGGCCTGTGCTACTAAGTGTATGAGCATGCCCAGTATAACCCTGTGTAGATGGACACATAGTGCATTCCGAACAGCCCTGTGCTACGAAGTGTGTAAACATGCTCAGTGACACCTTGTGTCGGTTATGTGCCTCTGTGTATGGGCATGGCCATTGTAACCCTGTATAGTGGTAGTAGTCA